>NW_026000057.1:19438209-19492912 GCF_001458135.2 Marmota marmota marmota | reverse complement strand
CCGGGCCAGGCGGGGACCCTTCTCGCTGCCCCGGGCCGCCGGGGGCTGCTTGCAGAGCTGGTTGGGCGGTGGCTGCGGGATTGGACCTCTGCGCCTGCGTGGCCGGCCAAGATTCACTTGTCTGGGGCCAACTGTCACCTCTAATATAACTTACTACTTCCTGGCAGGTCTCCTTTCAGCGGAATTTTGCTAGAAGTTCCTCAGTAGGTAGAATGTAGCTGTTTTAATGGGTGTTTCTGATCCGGTTAATGTGGAGATACTGAAAGTGCTGCTTCCTTGCCGGCCGCCATGTTGGATCCTGTTGTTTTTTTTTAAGTTGATGAGCTAAGAATGCTTTTTAACCGCTTTTTTTAATAGTTGGAGGGGAAAAGGTAAGATTATCTTGTACTATGTAATTTATATGAAATTCAAACTTCAGTGTCATGAATATTGTTTCATGAGAACCCAGCCATGTTCATTTGCTTATGCATGAGCTACAGCTATTTTCATGCTAAAATGGGTTGACCACCTGAGACAAAGATTAGTTGTGGCCTACAAAGCCTAAGACATTTACCATTTGGCCCTTTACGGAAAAGGGTTTGCCTACTCTTACACTAACACTTCAGAGTTCACAAACTTTAACACGAGTTGTTCTGCTAAACTCCAGGAGCTTCAAGGTTCTACCCTTATTTTAGAGATGGCTACTTCTCTGAACATTGTGGGAATTCCTTTTGTGGGATTGAGTTTGCTGATGAGGCTGAACAGGTGACCTGGAGACTCTGGGCCTGGTGTTTGCGCCTTAATGAAGCCAAGACCCCAAATAGGCACAATCCTGGTGTATACCAAGTAGCCATGGTCTATTCATACCCTGCCCATAACTATCATACATGGGTCCTGGATGAGACATAAACCATGTTTAGAGGCAGTACCAAAAAAAAATCCTAACACAGAAAACACACTAAAGAATCAACTCCTCATATCACCCCACTGTTGAACAATGGGTGACCCAAGTTAATATCTTGCCTGAACCTGGCATGATTCTACAAGACATCAAATCTATTCTCGGAGAATAAAATGTTAGCCTTGATTAATAGAACACAAAAGTGGCCATGTTCTACAGAATGATAAATGAAAAGTTCAGAAACATGTGGTATAACAAACATGACAGCATGACTGAAACAGGAACAGGCTCTCAGATACACCTGGAAGGTGACAATACTTAACTGTGGTTCTCATGTTAAGAAGTCAGTTCAGTAGAACCTACAACAGGCCATTTTTCAGTTCTCAATTTAAAATCAATAATAATAAAAGTAACAACCCCCAAATAACTAGCTAAATTGATTTCCTTATAAATGATGGACTGATGTGAACTTTTTATTGTGACACAGAAGTTAAGAATAGCAAAAAAGAAGAAAAAAAAACTTTAAGGAGTAATAATCAACAATGACCAAAGGCCAGTCAAAAGGAGAAAAAGAACGTCATCATCACATCTTAGTAAAGAGAGTTAATGTGACAGTGTTAATTATTAATTGCTGGGATAGGAAGGGCAGCAGAATACAACAGACACTAGACACTAGTATGGCAGTATGTATAAACGTGGCTGTATAATCAATGTGATCCTGCAATTTGTACATGTGGGAAAAATAAGAATTCATACCCCATTTGAATCAAATATATGATATATGATATGTCAAGATCATTGTAATGTTTTGAGCAACTAATAAAAAAATTGTTAATTGCTAAGTGTGGTTACTATCTGTGTTTAAACTGAAAACTTTTCAAGATATCTAGTGCTTTCCAAACATTAGAATCTCTTAAGGAGGAGGGTCAATTACAAGGAACACATTCTGCATACAGGCTCTTTCCTCAGAGAGGGGACAGTCCAAGGTACTTGCAGATGTATTCAAAACCATTAGCTTTCCCTCACCACCTAATTTCAAAAGCAAATCAACCCTCTTTTCCCTATCTCTTGCCCTCTCTCTTCCTCTTCTCTATTCCTATTTTGCCTGAACTTTTTGCGTAGTCCCTCCTGCAATCTAACATGCTGTATATTGTATTACTTCACTCATCATCACTCTGCCTTTATACAAAAATAAGTTCCATGAGAGCAGAGGTTGTTATTTTTACTCACTTTGTCTACTACCATATTAGAGTTCCCAAAATACAACTCAAGATCTTGTATTCAAGTTGTGGAATGAATCAATGAATGAAAGTGGACAGATACTAAAAAACCCAAATATGGATTATGTTGTTAGCTTCCATTTATTGAAAAATATAAATTTCTTATTAAGATGATCCCTTACAACTTGTCTGTTTCAAACAATTCTGAGTTATATATTCCAAGAATCACTGAAAATAAACCTTTCCAGAACCAAATTGCATCCACATGAATATTCTACAGCAAACTTAAAAGAATCTGTAAGATTACCTGAACTATCCAGGGCTGGGGATGACTCATCAAGTTTCTGAACGAACGCCACAAAATCCATCTGAACTGATGGCAGAAGGTGGTGACATAGGTGATCTCCTTGAAGGCCAAGTTGCTGCTGCTATGTTGGCCACCTGAAAGTCTCTCTAATTCAGTTTCTGTTTCTCTATAGAAGGCGGATTTGCTATAAAACTGAGCTAATCTTTCGATCACTGGCAGTTTTCCCATTAATAGCTGTTCAGTCTCATTGGCTTTGGAATAAAAGCACAAAAAAGAAGAGAAACATTATTAATAGGTGATAAACAATTAAAGCATTTTTTCTGTGATCCTTTTCATGGATAACACCTAAATTTTAAAGCTAAGCATAGAAAAATCACTAGCACTGTCATTGGTCTACACATCAGAAAAACACACGGAATTAACATGACTTCTGCCTGGATCTTATGGCTAGAGCAAACTCACAGACCTTTTCCTAAATATGTGGACCTTAAACATTAAAATAGACTCCTTACCATACAGAATTATAAGTCTTAATTAAAAAGTTTTGTCCTAGTTTTCTACTATGTGCAAAAGTATGAAGTGCCAATTTCTTTTTCTAAAAAAATGACAAAAATTTTCATATTTATTTTTTAATGAAAACTCCTTTACAACTGAGAATAGAACAGAAGTGGTCATTCATAAACTCAATAAAGAACATCCATAGCTCTTATGGATAAGAAAGTCTATCTGTTAACTGGTATCACAACACCATATGAGTAGGAATTCAGAAAGACAAGTTTTAATGAGCCACCACATTGCTAAATTTCAGCCAAATCAACCAGGCAAAGACCTGTGAATCTAAGCTATTCACATACCTTCACCCCCTTCCTCTTGCATTGCTGTCACTGCAGCAGGGGAGTCTCCATTGATGACATCCATGAAGAAGTCTGAAGGGTTATTGAGGAGCTCACAATGGTAACCTATGAAACAAAGCAAACAAAGAACTCAACCTGATGGGCTTGAAAAGTAAAAACTACTCACTTCCAGAGAGTGACGAAAGTGAGTCTATGAAGACAGAATCTGACATTTTCTCTGCCATAATCTTGCTTTCTTCTCACCTCACTGGTTTATACTTTCCTTATTCATTCACAAAATATTTCAACAATGCTTTGTCTCCCAACCCTATGTGTGTTTGTTTGTAAATACACACATATATAATACATATAAATATGTGTGTATGTGGTTTTATTCTATTGTTTTTGTGTGTTTGTTAACCAATCTTGGACTTTTTAGAACATAATATACTGATCCCTTTTTATCAAGATCAACTGATGCTTATCAGTACTTCTTAAATCTAGATACAAGAAAAAAAATGCCTGGGTTCATTGTGTTTTCTGAGTTCATAAAGCAAATGCTGGAATGGCACTATGCATGTCAACAAGATTGCTTCTCCACCTATTAAATTCAGAGTTCCAAATTATCATTATCATATCATGCTGCCATAATTCAAAATAGCAACAAATTCCCAGAACTGAATTCTTGAGAGAACATGACCAGCACAGCACACCTAAACTCTCACCTCAGCTTCTTCTGGCACATCATCTGAACTTGGCCTGAGACCTGACTCTTTAAGTTCATCTCCTCTGAACTCTCTAAACCCATACATGCTTAATTTTAAGTGGCTGAGAATAAATTAAAATATTAAGATAGCTAGGGAATATTTAAAACTGTATTTGGGGTCATGAAGAAATATCTATAATAATTTCTAAATGTCTCTAAAATGAAGCAGATTGCATGAGCCATTAAAAAGATCACACAATTCAATCTGAAAGAGAACCTGGGAGCCCAGAAATGTTTGCCTACCCAGGTCAAACTTAAGACCAGCCATTCCAGTGGCTAATAATAACTCACACCCACTCAAGCCAATTTAATATTACTAGAAAACAATGAGCATCTCCATGAGCCCTCATAAAAGTAGAATAACATCACTATCTGTTACATGGTCTAGAAGAAAATGAATGACACTAGGTCTTTCTAGAAATGTTCAGCTGAATAGCTGGCTGTGAGTCCAGCCAGTTAATTATTGAACTCTCAGGGAAAGGTCAGCATAACTAGGAAGTAAACCCATGAGACACACACAGACAGACACACACACACACACACACACACTCACATTCAAAGAGGGGAGAAGAAGGAAAGAGACATAAACAACAAGCAAACACTGAAAAATGAAGAAAACTCCTAACACTAAACTGACCAAAAATGTTTTGGAGTGGTGGCACCCCAGTTAGTCTATGCAGAGACCAAGCAGCGCTCCTGTCCATCCCACTGTCCTCCCCCAGGAGTCTATGATGGAAGGATCTAGTGCCTGAAAAGGTGAACCACACCTGCTGATTCAAAGTACTCCAAAGCCTTCTGGGCAGGACCATGGTACATTAGCTTTCCTGAGGCCAATAAGGTGAGGCTGTCAAACAGCTTGAAGATGGAATTCTGAGGCTAATGAAAGGAGAAGATGATTGTTCGTCCTTGCTCAGAAATGCTAAGTTGAAAGAAGGAAAATAATGAGTCATTAGATATCTGAACGTTGCACTTCTTAATAAAATACTTTAATGTATGGTGAGAGCATTTATCCAAAGTTTAATTTGATTTTTCAATTATGAACTTCTCATCTCATGTTATCTACATGACACTTGGGGAACCTAAACTAAATGTTTTCATTAAAGTAGGTGTGAGTTATTATTAGGGCTGGGGCTGGGAATATAGCTCAGTTGGCAGAGTACTTGCCTCACATGCACAAGGCCCTGGGTTCAATTCCCAGCACCACAAAAACAAACAAACAAAAACCAAAAAAACACAAAAAACAAAAAACACTAGAGCCTCTTAACGATGATGCACAACAGTCTAGAATTCATTAAAATGTTCATTGACAATGCAGATTCTCAGACAGTCTTCCCAGAGGTTGAATTGGAATCTCTTAGGGTGAATTCAGGGCATCCATATTTTTAACAAGCATTCCAGGTATGTCTATAAGTATTTATTACATGTTAAAACAATGGTCATTTGCCTACTTCTCATTGATCATTTAAATCTTCTGGCTCTTTAGGATTGTTTGATCTTTATGTCCTAGTAATATAGTTGAAATTAATAAGTACATCCTACCTTCTTTCAATTTTCACAATGTTGTTATAACAGTTCCCATATTATTGTCTCCTTCTATTTACAGATATCATTTAAATAAGATCAAGCAACTGACCAAGGAGACAATGTTACTAAAGGACAATGCTGAGATTTAAACTCTGTTCTAATTCCATGGGAGAAATAGTACTAAACTACCTTTTCACAGGAGTTATTATTTATGGTTAAAAGAAATGGCCAAAATCACTGTTCAATATTGTTATTAAAAATATATGTATATGTGTACATACATGTTGTTTTTGTCACCTTTTATTTGGTTTTACATCTATTTTCCTTGTTAAGAACCTTTTATACCCAAAGGAATTAAAATCAGACAACTACAGTGACACAATCACATCAATGTTTATAGCAGCTCAATTCACAATAGTAAGCTACGGAACCAAATTAGGTGCCCTTCAACAGATGAATGGATAAAAAACATGTGGCATATATACCAAATAAAATATCACTCACCCATAAAGAAGAATGATATGTAGCATTTGCCGGTAAATGGATGGAACTGAGACTATCACACTAAGCCAATTCCCAAAAAACAAAGACCAAATGTTCTATCTAATATGTGGATGGGGATATAGCTCAGTTGGCAGAGTGATTGCCTTGCATGCAGAAGGCCCCCTGGGTTCAATCCTCAGCACCACCAAAAGAAAAAAAAAAGTGCCAACTAATTTGTGGATGCTAACACACAATAAGGGGAGATGGGAGGGAAGAATAGAATTTCATCCAGTTAGACAAAAGGGAATAAAGGAAAGAAAGGGGGATGAGAATAGCAAAGACAGTAGAAGGAGACATAACTTTCCCGTGTTCACATATAAATATACAACCAGTATAACTCCACGTCATGTACAACCACAAGAATGGGATGGGATTTTAAGTTAAACTCCATGTATGTATAATATGTCAAAATACACTCTACTGTTATGTTTATCTAAAGAGAACAAATAAAAAAATTAAAATTTTTAAAATAGAAAAAGAAAACGCTTGGTAATTTGAACTTATCTGCTCATGATTAATGGGGACAGGGATATGACTAAATGAAAAGCCAGTTGGAAAGGTCAGAGTATATGAATGGTTCTGTCAACTCTGAACTTTAGGATGATAAGGGCAAGTTGTTTGTGGGGAGACCCTTAGTTTAGAAATTTCTACTTCAGCCAATCTGATTCCCAAGGATCCTGTCTGTAAGTCTAGTTGATAGTGTGTGGGGGAAATGGCAATTTTGTTAAAAAAATATTTTATGACAAAAATCACTTCAATTTACATATTTGATTAAGTAACTAGTGTATGCTATCAGGACATGGCAGAATGCCCTAAGGTACTCTGCCACCAAGAGAATCAGACCATATGATTAATAATTTCAATACACTGTGTAAAAGAAGTAGCTAAGGGTTCCTTATTCATAAGCAAGAACAATTGTAACATCTTTCAATCTTCCTGCATCTTCTCTCCTAGAATAGAGATTTGCTTACCTGGATACGAGCTTCAGAGGAAGCAAAGTAGTGATAGAGAGGATAGGCCATGAAAGTGGTGTGTCTGATTACTTAAAATACAAAGCAGGGCAGTTTGCAGAGGTGGTGCACAAAGAGAGTAGCTGGAGTGACTGGACCGGATGGCATTAAACAAATTATTTGTCTGAGCAAATAAGTGAGTGTATTGACAAGATGGGAACCAAACCTCTTACTCTCTGAAGTCACTTACATATAAGAAAATGGCAAAGACTCAAAATATCACAAAGAGGTTAAACTGGAATTAGAAATATTATTATGAACTCATGAGCTTTTGAATATATAAATACCAATATTTACATGTGCATTTTTATTGAAAAAAATATATATGTATATATTGTGGCCGGGACTGCAGTTTAGTGAGAGAACAGATAATTAGTGTTTGAGAACTATGGGTCTCCAGCAAAAAAATAAACTGTATATGTATATACATATACACCATATGAGTAAAATGTATTTGTGATCAATATATTTCCAAATAAAACATATAAATGTATTTCAAATTTTATTTATATATACACATAACATTTATATGTTTATGTTTCCTAGGTCTGTCTACTAAGGGTCTAGAAGCAATGCTACTCCAATAATAGTGAGAACACTGTGTAACCAGCTCTTGATTTCTAAATATCAACTACACCCCAAGGAACCAGGGTTCTTAAAAGAAATAGCTCACACAGGAAATGTAGTAGAAGGGCCTAGAACATCATAGAAACCACGAAGTAAAGAATTGTTAGAAGATTGACTAGGGGAATATGAAAAGAAAACAAAACTCGCATTGACATGGCTTCCACTGACCAAATCAGGGCTATTTTGATTATTAAAACAGTCAATAACAGATTATAATCAATTGCACAAAATGAAAAATGAATAGGGAAGGAGAGAAAGGGAAGGAGAGAAATCTTCTCCTTCCATAAATACCAACTAGTGTATGTTAGGCAGCTATCAAAAAGCAGGAATTATTGGTATATGCTAATGCTGGTGAGAGAATATTTGATGAGGAAGAGGATATAAGCATAATAGTCAAACTTCTTTTTTTTTAAAGAGAGAAAGAGAGAGAGAGAGAGAATCTTTTTCATATTTATTTTTTAGTTTTCGGCGGACACAACATCTTTGTATGTGGTGCTGAGAATCGAACCCGGACCGCACGCATGCCAGGCGAGCATGCTACGGCTTGAGCCACATCCCCAGCCCAGTCAAACTTCTTAACCAACAAAATACTAATCAACTATTAAAGGCATAAATAGTAATTTCCCAGCAAAGAAGCTTGGCAGACACAAATAGGATCAGATGATTGGTCTCAGTATCACCTATGGTGCATGCAGTCCCAGAAGTATAGTGCAGAGAAATACACAGCAGCATTTCATGGTCTGAATTGCTCATGAAACACAGGGATGGGCGCAGCCCAGGGTCACCCCATGAAATGTACTAAGAATGTCCAGGCATGACAGGGAATGACTGAGGAACTTTTCCAGAATAGGAAAAAAANATATCATATATCATATATATATATATATATATATATATATATATATATATATATGACAGCTAGAAAGTACATGTTTTTGCTAAGGATCCTGAGGCAGAATGAAAACAGAGAGATAGCAGGAGAGCTGGTGACATTTGATAGGAGTCCTCAGATTGGACAGTGATGAAAATGTGATTGTTGGGTTCCTCACTGGGAGGTGCTGATTCTTGGAGTTCACACGGGTGTTTAAGGATTAAATAGATGTCAGAAAATAATTATGTAATTAGATTAGAGACAGAAAGGGGCAGGAAATTGTTAGGTCGGTGGTGGCAATTTAGAACAAAGCAGCCCGCACCTGGGAAAGGAACATCAATCAGATGCCGGCAGAAACGCCTGTCAATCACCGAGATCTCCTGACTAACGCCTGTCAATCAGCAGGACCCCCTGGCCAATCCTGGAGCTCAGCCAGCTCCCCTGACCAACTCCAGCAGGACAAGGGACCCTAAAAATTCCCTTTCCTGTCCCAAGCCCTTCCCTTCCTGCTGTGAGCCCCGTAAAATCCCAGTCCATCGAGCTCCCACGGGGTTTCTCCTCAGACTCTTCTCCTGTCCACTCCTTGGGTCTGATGGAGTTCCACCCCGAAGCAATATCTCAATAAAGCCTCCTTCAGCAGCCTTTTTAAATCTGCCTCCTTTGGTCGCTGCCTGCCTCTCCTGATCTGACAGAAATGAAGTAAAATGCAGGGAGTCTAGGTGCAGGGAGTGGGACTTATTTGCATTGTACTTGGAGTTTTTCTGTTGGTTTTCAACTATTTTTTGTTCATCTTATAGAAAATGTACAAAGCTCAACTTTTGAATATTTTCTATAAATGTTTTACACAGCTGCTTTCTTTTTTTCCATTTTTTTCTAATTAGTTCTACATGACAGCAGAACACATTTGAATTCATTCTATACAAATGGAACCCAACTTTTCATTTCTCTGGTTGTACACAATGTAGGGTCACACCATTCATGTAATCATACATGTACCTAGGGTAATGATAACCTTCTCATCCCATCATCCTTCCTACCACATGCCCCCTATCCTCCCTTCACTCCTCTTTGCCCAATCCAAAGTTCCTCCATTCTTCCCCTGTGCCCCCCCACCCATCCATTATGGATCAGCATCTACATATCAGAGAAAACATTTGGTCTTTGGGTTTGGGGGATTGGCTTATTTCGCTTAGCATGGTACTCCATTCATTTACCTGCAAATGCTATAATTTTATTGTCTTTTAATACAACTGCTTTCTGGATAAAAGGAAATATAATTTCATTTGCTTTGTTTTTTTCCATTTGTTCAAGTCCAAATCTTAGGAGTCATTCTCTCAATCCTTATAACCCATATCTAATTCCTGAGTTGATCCTGTTGATCTGCCTTGAAAACAAATCCAAAACCCAAGGTCTTCTTTCCACCTCCCCATGAGCAACCTGGTCCAATCCCTGTCCTGGTCCAGGCCCTTTTCTCCTCACCATGAGCAGTTCTGCCCTGGTGACCTTTACTTACCCTGGACTGATTGCACAGCCATTTCTCTGCTCTGACATTCTCAAAATGCTCTCATATCCCTTAGTGACAGGAAGTGCCATAATTTTTACAGTGGCCTGTGACATTTTGGCCTCCAGAGCTATAAGAAAAGTAATTTCTGTTGCTCATCCCCCAGGCTGTAGTATTGTTATGACAGTGCAGAAACCAACCTTACTCCCCATAGTCACTGGGTTCTGTCCCTCTGGCTTCCATGATGCTCCATACACATCAGGCATACTCCATCTCAGGGCCATTGGGGCTGCTCCTTCCAATTAGATCTCTCTTGTGCTGATACAGCTGGTCTCATTCACTTACTCCCAACTCACCTGTCACATGATGGTCTTCCCTGACCCTCCTGCTATTTAAATCAGCTCCCCACTACCACCATGGCCATCCTTCCATATATTATTGTTTTAACTTTTTTTTTAAACTACTTCCTGTTAATTGTTTCCAAGAAAGAAGAAAAAAGTTATATTGTTCATTTTTAATCCCCTTCACCAAGAATACATGGTACACAGAATAAATAAATTAACTAAGGAACGACCAATATTCCCATAGCACTTACTTTTTTAGAAGCAAAAAGATAGCATTTGATGTGCTGGAGTCTAAGCCAGTTGTGGGCTCATCTAGGAACAAGATGGAAGGATCAGTGATCAGCCCCATTGCTATACTGGTCTTTTTCCTTTCTTCTCCAGATCCAACCTAAAACACAAATTATTGAATTATCAACAAGAATGACAATGATCATTATCATTTTTGGTGATCTAAGCTCTGCTAGTCTTGCTAGGGAACTTTATCTCACTATCCTCTTTATGAAAGAGGAAGTAAATGAATCTGGGAGAAGGAGGAATTTTCTCTTTTACCAGATAAGCAAACTAAGGCTCAGGGTAGAGCTGCCCACTGGCTGGACCCGATATAAAGTCCATGCTTTTAACATTTCTGTATATTCCTCACCAAGTCAAATATTTAGTTTTAAGATAGTAAGTTAGGATACTAAAATGACATGGCCCTAACTGTAAAATTATAGTCTAAAACAGGAGAAAAGATAGGAGGAGAAAAGGAAATGGATCTGTAGTAAATTATTAGTCTTCTATCAACACTCCTGTTTCCACCCAAAGTCCCCAGGTAGACTTACAAGAACAGGATTCACTCAGACAGGAAAGTTCACTTTGTAACATACCATATCAGTATCTTTCCATTCACCATAATGCTTTGACAATGGTACTTTCTACACCCTAACTCATGGCAGAATTCCAAATTCACTCTTTCAGACATATCCAGAAGATAGGGGATATTCATATCCAGAAGATGGGATATTTCACAGGATAAATGGTTCAATCTTTGCAAGCAGTAAATGCTCATGTGTCTAGTGAAGGGACTAGGCAGGTTTGGGGAGGCAAAAAGTAGGAAATTATATTGAAGAGTCTTCAAAGAGATAGTATTCAAATGCTACTCACATATCTTGCTTGAGTCTATTGATAACTAAACTCTAAAATGCCTTTGGAGAGGATTTGGGAAATGTGAATGAATAAGGGCTTGACATAGCTGATGATATGAAATATTGTTCACTTTGTTAGTTATTAATTATATTGTGGTAAGGTAGGCAAATATCCTTATTTTTTTTCTAGATGCCTTGTAAGTACTCAAGGATAAAATATCACATGATGTTATATAAAATATTTCAGTAAAAAGTAGCTGTACTAATTATGGAAGAAGATATTAACAACTGAGAAATCTAGGTGAACAGTATTTTTGATTATATTATTATAGTAATTATCCAAAAATTACATCATTAGAGTTATCAGACTATCTTGTTTACAGTTCTTTAATGTTTAAAATGAAATATAATGTTAATAAGTTAAAAACTATTTCAATCAGATTGCATAAATTATAAGCCAATAGTGCCTCTGTATATTTTTCCTAGAAACCCAAGGATGCACCTTAGGGCCATGAATGCTTAAAAGAGGGTAAAAAAGAAAGTACCCACCCCAAAAGAAAAAAATAATCAAGTAAAAAAATAAACAGCCAAAGTAATGACAACTCAATCACTCAAAAAAAAAAAAATGGAAAATAGTGGCATCACCGGATTCTAAACAAAATACAATTCACATTTTAAAAAATATCAGCAAATACAACAGGAAGCAGCAGCCAGTGGTACCCCCATTCTTTATTGCCTCTAGGAGGCAGGTCACAGGGGCTTAATCCAGAGTCATCACTTTTACATGGCTCATTATCACCCCAACCTACAAATGTCTAATCAGCAAAACTTCTATATGGAGTGGTCAACTATAAGACTGATTCTTTCATCTCATTTTTCTTCCCTTATCCTGCACAACCTGCAAAAGGAGGAGTTCATTTCTTTACACTTTGTTACTCTTGCTGACAACTGCATTCCTCAAACCTGAAAGAGCCTGGCCTATGAGAGTCTGGAAATAAATATTGGCAGAGAAAAGGGAAGAAGGGAGAGAATGAGGGAGGGGATGAGCAGCAAAAGTGCCAAAAAAATGCCATGAAAAAATACCCTGGTCACTGCAAAAATTCAATGTAAATCTTTTTTTTTTTTTTTTTTTTGGGGGGGGGGGGCGCTGGGGATTGAACCCAGGGCCTTGTGCATGCAAGGCAAGCGCTCTACCAACTGAGCTATAGCCCCAGCCCCTCAATGGAAATCTTAATGAAAATAAATATAGATTTTAAGACAAATTTTATACCAGTATGAAACAGCAAGAATCCTTGGATTCTAGTCATTTATGAATTCCAGAAATATAAAAAAATCAACTGAACAAAATCATCCAGAGGAAGAGAAGGAGAAGAGCAGCCAAAAGGAGGAAGAAAAAGAAGAAAAGTCAGTGCAAAGACATCAAAAGAGCTGTGACTTGAATAATGAGGGTGGAGGAGCATGGAAAAGGCCTGAGGAGCACTCTCCACAGGGATCACACTCTATTCACACCAGGATCACACCATGGTTAAGATTGCTTTTCCAGCTTCATTTCCACCTTCATAGTATGTAACCAGTCACTTTTCTCATCATTACAGAAAGCAGACCCTTTTGTCCTCACATGCTCTAGGAAACTTCTGATTAAGGTCACATGGTCCACACAGGGAGGTCCTTGTTCCTGTCTGATTCTGTCGGGTTTTTTCACATTACCTTGGAATCAGCCACTTCATCCAGACCTAACTCCTCAATGACCACTTTAATCCATTCATCTTTTTCATGTTTTGTCATAGTTGTTGGAAGCCGAAGAGCCGCTGAGAACGCTAAGTTTTCTCTCACTGTCAGGGTGCCCAGTATGAAATCATCCTGAAGGGGAAGATGGGATTTCAATGGGACACACTGAGTCTTTTCTAAGACCATTACTTTAGTGTATTTATCTTAATCCATAAAAACAATATAATCAAGGTAAAGTTCCAGCTAATGTTGAACTTTCAACTCTATAAACTTCAGTGATCCACAGACAGCTGCAGAGCTGGAGGGAGGCATTTTATCCCCCATCTGCAACCCAGGCAGAGCACAGGTAATTATGATGATTTCTAGACACATCCAGACTGTTTTATATGAAGATTTGACAAAGGCATCTTTAAGGGGAAGGAAAGAAATGAAAGAAGAGCAAATAGGGCCTCAGCAGACCCTTATAGAAATGATACCAAAAGTAGAATTGACACCACTGCCTACAAGTCCTCTCCACTTTTTCATTTTATTCCACCTTCAATCTAAGCAGATAATGTGAAAAGCCAATGTAAATAAATTCAGTTCCTTGAACATGTAAATCCAACTGGTAGCACATAAAACCATAAGGTAAAGCACTTCCCCTATTGAAACAGGGAAAATCTAGAAGGCAGACTCGCCAATACTTACTTGAACCATGAAACCTGAATTACATTTGAAATTGGCAGGTCGAGGGGCTCCATTGATTAAAACATCTCCAGATAATCCATTTGGATCTTTCCTTGCAGCTAAGATATCCAGCAATCTATAAAAATAAATATATGTTTTGCTTTCCCCCTAACATAGGCCATATCTCTCAGCTATTCTGAATCCAAATATTGCTCCAGGTAGAAAGTGAACTAGTTAAAAAAGTCTATGGTTTAACTAAAATTGTACAAATTATATGTGTACATATACATAAATCATATTAAAAAATTTAGTGCATTATAGGTATATATAATAGTGGGATTCATTTTGACATAACTGTATGTTTGTTTCATTTCAATCCTGAGTACTTCCCTTCTCCCTCCTACCCTGATCTCCTTCCTCTACTGTATTCATTTTCCTATTTATTTATTTATGGTGCTAGGGATTGAACCCAGGGCCTTGTGCATACTAGGCAAGCACTCCACCAACTGAACTATATCCCAAGCCCCTATTTATTTATTTTTAGTTGGTGCATCATAGTTCATACATACTCATAACATCATTTGGTCAGCTCCATTCCCCAGTTCTTCCCCATTCTTTTCCTTCCTCTATACCTCTGTACCCCCATCTCTACTGATCTCCCTTTTATTTTTGTGACATCCTTTTTAAAATTTCTTTTTTTCCTCTCTAGCTTCTGCATATGAGAGGATATATTCAACCCTTGCTATTTGGAGTTTTGTTTAGTTCACTTAGCATGATGTTCTCCAGGCCCATCCATTTACTTGCAAATGACATAATTTCATTATTCTATATGACTGAGTAGAAATCTCAATATCTCTCTCTGAATATGTATACATATGTGCATATATATATATACATTAAATATACATATGTATATACATTTATGTATATTTAAATTTTCGCCTTCTTTTACATTTTATGCTAAAAGAAAGCTCCAAAATGTACAAGCAAGGTAACATCAGCTTATCCATCAAAGACCTTCCAAATGAACTTCCTGGCTGTCTGACCTTGATGGATCCAACCCACATTCCTTTCTCTAAACTCATGTCTTCAATTATTCCTTCTGCTCCATCCCCATTTTTAATATCATTCCCCTCATCTTCCTCCTCATTAGCTCATCATATAGTAACAGATGCATGTCAATCACACTATCATACTTAGCAAGGCTGATCTAATAAGACTTCTTGGTCCTCAGAATAAAGCCACAAGCTAGCCCAACTGCATGTTATCCCCAGCACCTAGGTACAGATTGGACACACACAGCAAAGTTTCAATCAATCAACACCTGCTTCCACCAAAGTGATTTTTTTTTTAAAGAAAAGCACACTGAAACAACAAAGACTGACTTATACTTTCCATCATACTCACAAAGATTTGCCTCCACCTGTGCATTCCATGATAGCATTAAGGCCAGGTTTCATGGTCCCGCTGCAAAAACAGAAGGATAATGACTTATTGTTCCATTTGAAATAAAATTCTATTAATATGGGGTCTGCACTGAATACATTCAAGGAAGGCTGATGAAATTGCAGACAGAAAACAAACACCAACTTTTAAAGATAAAAAATGAACTGTTGACTAATACAAGCCTAATATAAAAGTGATCATTAGTCAGAATTTATAAGAAAGAAGGCTCATGTTCCTCTAAATTCTCTTCATTTATTCTTTAAACTGCTTACTGTTTTTGAAAAATGACACATCCAAGATTCAAAGTTGCTAGAACCTGTGGTAGAGCTTAGTGGAAAAATCAGCACTTACCATGCTGGAGGCCCTGGGTTCCATTACCAGCAACAATAACAAAAGTTCCTTGATATAATTAAAAATTTCTCATTAAACTTCTCCTTTTCACTTTTTTCTCTTAACACAGTGGAAAGTTCATAACAGTTTCTGAGAAAGGTTTGATTATTTTTATCATTTAGACGTGATTATCCCCAAAAAGCTCATATGTGAGACAATGTAAGGAGGTTTGGTGGGGAAATAATTGGGTTATAGCCTTAGCATAATCAGTGAATTAATCCCTGGTGGGATTAACTAAGTGATAACTGGAGACAGGTGGGGTGTGGCTGCAGAAGGTGATTCACTGGGGGCATGGCTATGGGGTATATATTTGGTATCTGGAGAGTGGATTCTTCTTCTCCTTTCTGAGCCTGGTGTGAGCTTCTTCCCTCCTCCACACTCTCCTGGCATGATGTTTAGCCTGAGGAATGGAGCCAGCCCTCTATGAACTAAGTCCTCTGAAACCGTGAGCCCTCAAATAAACTTTTCCTTCTCTACAATTGTTCTGATCAGATCTTTTAGTCACAGCAGTGATAAAGCTGAATAAAATAATTATCAATATCTTGAAGTCATCTCACTTGGTACCTAGTCGAGTTCTACACAATTAGTCACTAATTTGTACAGTATCAGTTGAAGTGTTCTCTCTGCTAAAATCTCCTCAGAGCAAACGTCAACATTCTTTAAGTAGAAATGAAAGGCTACAATGAAGCACTCCATAAATAAAGAAAGCATTACAATTTCTTAACCTGAAGACAAGTCTTACCAATTAGAAAAGAAAAAAAAAACAGAAGAAGGAAGGAAGAAGGAAGGAAGGAAGGAAGGAAAGAAAGAAAGAAAGAAAGAAAGAAAGAAAAAAAAGAAAGAAAGAAAGAAAGAAAGAAAATATGCACACCTTCAAGATAGATCATTTCCTTCCTTCTTAGTGCCCAGTAAGAGGACTGGAAAATGGTCAGTTTAAAACAGGGAGCCATCAGGATAGACACTAATATTTTCCAAAAGAGTTAAAGAGTTAAGTGGGTGTGTGAGAGTGCTGAATATTCAGATAAAGTAGGAAGGAGGAAAAGAAATTACAGCAGGGCCACCACAGGTACCTGGACAGGTAAAACAGAGGCCTCACTTAGCCTGTTCAGAACCCTGGGGTGTATGCCCAGTTCCTCTTAAGAATTTGGAAGCAGGTCAACATGTATTTCACAGAGCAAACAGTATCTATTCCAAGTTCAAGGTCAAAGAAACAGCTATTATTTCTCAGATAATGAATCCACAGAGGTCCATCCTCTGTCACAGCTGTCATGAGGGATGAACGTCTCAGCACAACTGCCCCACAGTGCCCACATTCACAAGGAACTTGGCATTCACTGCCTGTGACACCTGATCTGTCACAATTATAGTGGGGTTGCTGGGGACAGAAATGAAAGACACTTTTCCTTTTGCTCATTTAAATGAGGAACCTCTCCCTGAATCATCAAAGGAAAGAAATGAGAATTCCATAAAGCTGGAGCAAGCTGTAATACAAAAATCCCTTGTTGTTTTTGTGAAATTTCCCCTCCCAAAGTAAAACATATTAATGACTAGACAAACTTTCAAGGTGCATTTCTATATAGCGCTCGATGTATCTTCTTTATTAATGTATACCTACTATCTTCTTCTGAAATGACCATGAAAAAGCTTATCATTTACTAAGGCTTCACTACCAGAGAACTTTTCCATGTTTTTCAATACCAACTCAAATAAGGACTATCAATTCTGAATTGTTTAACCACAATTGGATCATGAATGTGTTAAAACAAAGAATGTTACAGGTCCCCAAGTTTGGCTTCCTTTGACAGTAAACTTTAGCATTACAGAAGACATAAGTAATGTATAATCACAAGTGCAAGAGTTCCAATGTGGGCCAGTGGCTAACTCAACATCCATCCATTCAACACAATTATTAAGAATTTACTTTGTACATATAAGACGCTATTCTAGGATATTGGATAGAGGTAGGAACAAAGAAACAGATAAACAAATGGAAAAATGAAGTCCTAGCCCTCCTGGAGTTTGCATTGTAGTCCAGGGGTCAGCACACCACAGTGGCCACCAGATCTGTCTTCATAAACTGTGTGACTGGGACAGAGTCATGATCATTGGGCTACATAGTGCCTATAACTGCTTTCATTCTACAGACTTTAGTTCCAACAGAGATATATGGCACAAAGTGTTGACAATATTTACCATCGGACCCTTCAAGGGAAGAGTTTGGTCCTCTGTTCTAATCTATTTTCAACAATTTCCTGGTCTCCCCATTCTTAGCCCACCTATCATCACTCAAAAAGCCATTTCAACTAGGTGCAGTGGTGCTGTCTTGTAATCCCAGGTGTGGGAAGCCATCCTGACACGTGACTGGGTGGCTCCCATTAAGGGTCTGAGGCGTTCTGGCTGTGTCGGAACTTTCCCGGCCCTTTCCTGATGAGAGAACCCGTCCGTGTGGGGGTGTGACTGACCACTGACCCCAGGGGCCCAATCACTGACCCTGACCTTGGAGTGCAGTCCCCCCTCAACCTTCATTGGATGGAATTATCCCCTGAATTTCTTGTTCCCCAATAAAAGGCTACTCCCAGGTGTGTTCACTCTCTCTCTCTCCTGCTAGCCCTGAGTAATCCTTGCTGCCCTGCTGGGCGGTTAGAGGTTGGAGCCAGAGAGGGGAGCCGTCTCGGACCTGGAAATAGAAATAAGGTAACTGAGTCTGTGTGTTTTATTTCAATCTCTTCTAGCTAACTTTTATGCCAAGAACCTCATTAATGAAACCATTGCACAGGCCGCACCCAGGTACTAGGGAGGCTGAAGTAAGCAGATCCAAAGTTTGAGGGCAGCTGCGAAACTTAGAAAGACCCTGTCCCAAACAATGACAAAAATTAATATGGTGGGTATGTAGCTTGGTGGTAGAGCAATGGCCTAGCATCTACAAGGCACTGGGTTTGACCCTCGGTACTAAATTTAAAAAACAAACAATTCCCCACTCCTATTTATTGCTTTACTGCATTTGTGTCCACTAGTTTTCCTTGTTATAGTGTAGAACACTGCCAACAAAAAGTGTGACATACTGGCACCACTTCCCCTTCTTCTCTTCCCCACAGTATGCAACACACTGAATACTTAAAGTGTGAAATGAAACTTACCCAGAGGATTTCCATCTCATCTCTTACATGTGTACAGGTGAATTTTTGGTCTTGTTTAAGGAAAAGTCATGTCAATGCCATTCCTGGAGCAGGCATGCCTCCTTACACACATGCACACACAACACACTCATTTTCTCAAATTCCATGAGCCCAGAATCTTCAATTTAGGGTTGGGCACTGACTTTGCATCTTTTAATACTTCTATCACAACCAGAAAGATATAGGGAAAATGCTCTACTTTTATAAATTCATTAAACTATAAAATTGCAGAGAACTGAGAATGAATCTGTGTAACTAGCCATTTTGTACAATGCTAGGCACCTAGTAGGCATTCACAATTTGTTGAATAAATGAATCATTACATTTTGTATGTAGGGATTACTTTAAACAAGAATAATTATTTGATAAAAATGAAACTCAAGGAGTAGGAAACAAACCAATTGAGATATACATTTTTTTTCCATTTTTATATGATAGTTTAAAAATAAATTCAAGGAGAGGGAAAGGAAAATCCAACTACTATGTACAACTATAAAGCTCTAATTTTAAAAAAATATTAAAATAATAAAAATAAAATAAATTTAAGCCATGTGTGGTGGCCCAAATCTATAATCCCAGTTTCTTGAAGGCTGAGACAGCAGGATCGAAATTTTGAGGCTAGCCTGGGCAACATAGGAAGAAAGTTCCAGAAACAAAACAAAACAAAACACACACACACACACACACACACGGACTAGGGATGTAGCCTAGTTGCAGAGCACTTGGCATCTTCAAGGCATTGGGTTTGACCCCCAGTATCAATAATAATAATAATAATAATAATAATAATAATAATAATAATTCAATTAACAAAGAAGTGGGATATACCTTACTGAATATATGTATATTCTGACTGGAGAGAAAACTTAGTTATATTCTTACTTGTGATTTTATGTTTAAATAATGTGTTGGTTATTTCTATTACACTTGCCTTCCCCTTCCTTTCTTAGTAGAAAGAACTTGGAAGTTCTGAGTAGAGGGCAGCAACAACCAGCACCCTCAAACACAGGCTAGGATGGGGTTGGGAGCAAGAGAGGAGGCGGAGGTTGGGAGGATGCTCATATTAGGGAATAAGAAAACTGACTGAGCAAATCCACAAGTATATTAAGAATAACTAGACCAAGTTTGTCACTTTTTGACAAGATTTTACAAACATGGAAATGTGGAAAGAATGCAAGGTTTAAGATTGAAACTTGTGTACTAATTAGAAAGGTTGTTTTTGTTTGTTTGTTTGTTTTTTGTTGTTGTTTATTTGTTTGGTATCAGGGATTTAACCCAGGGCACTTAACCACTGAACCACATCCCAGCCTTTTTTATTTTTTAAATTTTGAAACAATGTCCACTAAGTTGTTTAGGGCCTTGCTAAGCTGCTGAGGCTGGTTTTGAAATTGAGATCCTTCTGCCTCAGCTTCCTGAGCTGCTGGAATTACAGGAGTGTGTTACTGTGCTCCACTGAGAAATCATAGATTTTAATCAATCCAAGTAGCTACAGAAAAGTATAGATGGAAAGCTCAGCATGCTGTGGGAGTAACTGCCTGCCACCCACCATTCCTCTTATTCCTCCTTCCAGATCCATGTGCACCTGCGAGACAATTTTTCAACAAAGATATAGAAGAATGAGTATTCCCACATATATATGAACATGCATACATATATTCCTTAGGTATGTGCATTGACAAGTTATAGAATCAATGTTGCACCAATAGCAATTAGCATCCCAAACTCCCAGATGTTGGCTTGTAAATACCATCCTCCACCAGAATGAATGTCAACTGATTTCAGATCTGGCAGGAAAAGAGCACAGTCAGCCGGAAATTTTTTTTCTTCTGTGTGTGAGGGTTGGGGGAGGAGAGAAACTAGGGATGGAACCCAAGGCCTTGTAAGACAATCATTCTTTCATGGAGCTACATCCTCAACCCTTTAAAAGAAATTTGGAGACAGGGTATCCCTACGTTGCCAAACTAAGTTGCCAACTACTTAGTGATTACACAGGAGAGAGTCCTGCATAAGCCTCCTTAGCAGATGTAATTACTGTGTCACTGTGCCCAATAAACTTTGGAACTTCTGGCGGTGGAAGGAAGTCCTTAGAGAATGAGGGGATAAGTCAAAATAAGAGACAAAGGGAACTACTTTGAAAGGTCTCCCACTAAGCAAATAAGAGACAACAGGACTATCAAGATAAATAACAATAATCATGCATTACTATGGAATATTATTGAATGAAATAAAAATCCATGAGCTAATACAGTAAATGAATGACAAGACCATCGATGAAGCTATCTTCTCTTACTAAAATGCAAACTATAAGATGATGTAAATAGAAAATCACCAGTTAGCCACTATGATAGTAGTTGCTGATTCAGGCAAGAATCATAAATAGCATCTGAAGCTGGTGAGTTACAACTTAATGAGGAAGGATTCTGAAATAATGTCAGAGAATCTCCTATCATAATAATAATAAAGCACAAAGAGGAAAATGGTGACATTATGGTGAAGTTTGGCAGACAGAAACATGACCAGGTGATCAATTTTAACATCACCTGGAATGGGATGGAATTAGAAAGTACCAGGTTAGATAAGACTGAAGAGATATGATGTGATGGTCAGAAACCTATATGAGGAGCACAGTGATGGGCAGCCCTCAGGACTTCTGCCTTCATTCTGAGGCTACTTTTCCCCACAGCTGCAGCAAGACAACTACTTAGTGATTACACAGGAGAGAGTCCTGTGTGTATGTGTGATTTTGTTTGCTTGCTTGCTTGCTGTTTGTTTTGTTTTTTAGTACTGGGGATTGAACCCATGGTGCTTTCCCACTCAGCTACATCCTCAACCTTTTTATTTTATTTTGAGACGGGGTCTCACTAAGTTGCCCAGGCTGGCCTTGAACATGTGATCCTTCTTCCTCAGCTTCCTGAGTCACTGGGATTACAGACATGTGCCACACACCCAGTCTGTGGATAAAGTTGTAATCCACAGACTAACCATTTCTTTCACACCCACACTCAGAACATTTTATCCTATCTCACCATTTCTTGATCCTCTGAAGGAAGTTGGCTGCTCCCAACACAAAAGATCCTAATAACATACAAAACACCAAAAAAAAAAAAAAAAAAAAACTAGACAAACATCTGATTTTATATAGGTCTTCAGCCCCAATAGGTCCAAAGACTCTTTTATAATCACTTCCCAGATTCAGGAAGTTATTTGCTTTGTATAGGAGTAATTATTTTTCCTCTTAAACAAAAAAACACAAGACATGTGAGCCACAGTTTTTTTGCTGCTATGACCAAAAAGACCTGACAAGAGCAATTAGATTAGAAAAGGAAAAGTTTATTTAGGGGCTCCCAATTTCAGAGGACTGAGACATCTATTCCTTGAGGCCTGAGTTGAGGCAGAACATCATGGTGGAAGTGTGTAGCACAGGAAAGCAGTTGGGAATATGGCACCAGGAAGCAAAAAGAGAGACTCCACTCTCCAGGGACAAAATATATATTAAAGTCATGCTCCCAGTGACTCACCTCCTCAGAGCCTATATAACTGGAAGTGCATGCTGGTTTAGTACAACTGTTTCATGTGTTTAAACTTCACAATTGGCTTCAATAGACCATGTACTTATCTGGCTTCTGTACCAGATTTATTCACTCATGTAGGTAATTCCATTTCAGAAGAACATACCCTGTTCCTGGGTTGCAAGAACTTTGGGAAGATTGTTCAGAAGGTAAATTATAAGGGTTTGTTCAATACATACCTTGAAGTAACTTCATTCACCCCTTGATGTGTAGGGCTTTTTTGGTAACACATAAGATAAAATCTCTGGCCCACTGCTGAAAAGGGGGAAGGAATTCCTGAAAGCAGCATAGTTTGATCATCTAAAACATTTGCCAAGGATAGTCCATGCTTCAGTCATCAGATAAGTCTCTTTTGAAAAGATGGACTAAATTTATCCATAATCAATTTGAGCTCATGTTCCCCCTCCCCCATTGAATTTACTTTCTTTTTGACTCTTTGTGCTTAAATTATATGCATAATATATATAATATATATATATATTATATATATATATTATATATATATATTTTCTAGCTAAAGTGTTTTTGTTTGTATTTTTGTTTTTCTTGTCTCTTAAAAGGAAATTCACAATTCAAGTTTTGCTAGCCTTAGTCTTTAGATATAAATTCTCTACTTGGCCTCAAATTTGGAAATACAAATTTAAGACTTAGCAGACTTCTTTCAATATCAGGTCTAAAATATAGATTTTCAAACTAAAAAATGTTAACTCTAAGTTTTAAATTTTCTTGTATGCTCCTATATGTTAATATGCTTATACACAGTCTGTTTGCATAATACTAAATTGACTTATAATTGGACCAAATGCCTTTCATATGAATTTAGTAAATCTGTAATAAATAATTTGAACTTGTTCATAAGAATATCTTTAAAATCTAATAACTTGTGTTTATGGCCTGCTAACCAATTAGGATATTTGTCTTAATATCTGAGGAGCATGCTCATTGTTTTCTATATACAACAATCTCTTATGAGATTGGCAAAAAAATTAAATATTAACTATGCTTGAAATCCATGAGTAATCTAAACATAGCTGTTAAAATGAATATAATAAATGAGAGTTTTTTGAATTATTAAGAATGTATCTTTTAAAATAATTTTGTTTTTTTATAAGGAAACTTAAATCCAGAGCTTAAAATCTTAGGCTTTTCACATCTCAGAAATGTTCTGTTGTCTTTTAATAATTGTGTACTGCTTTATATCTATATATGACATTCATGGTTTGTCTAAAATATTCGTTGTTTTGTAGGTTTGGAAATTCATGAGGGAACCTATACTTTTCCTTGTTCAACACTTCAGTCAATAACTATGAATCCAGCAGTCTGGTAATGACTTAACCACTCTTAGCAAAGTTCACAAAAGAACTGACTTAAAAAACAAAGATTTTATATTTTATCAAAATAATGTCTTACCTTTTCTGCAGATTTTATTACATTTTTAATTGCTTAAAATTAGGCCCTACAAGAAGTTAATATTTATTCAAATCTTGATTTGTTATAAAGTATAATGGTATTAATTATGATTGTTGTCTTATATTGTTGAAGTAAGTTGTTTTGCTAAGTTACAAAGTTCTCTAAATGATAATGGTAGTAAGTAGCTTCTACAGGAATTCTTTCTCCTCATTTATTTTGTACTTCAGAAACTAATTGATACAACAATTGATCAATCCCATGGTACAATTTGCCAGTCACTTTCAAAGATATACATAAACTTAAGTGATCCAATCATTTTAGTCTAAGTTTAGCAGAAAGAAATGAAAGAATAGGTTAATACATCTTTACAAGGAATTGAACACAAATGTTCACAGCAGCTCATTGGTGATAGGTAAAATCTGTAAAGTTCATTCAATAAAGCAGGATTTTGAAAAGTTCATGCACATACTTGATATTTGTTAATACTTCTCTCTCAAATGTTCTCCGGCAGAGTAGAAAGCCACTCTTCTCTTTTACTCGATAGCAGATGTTATGAATACTCAACACAGTCCCTTGGGTAAATGACTTTGGGTCAATGGATGCCATCTTAGGGAAATATTAGGTCTTTGTGACTCTGGGATAAAGTCCTGGTAATGACTGGAAGACATCTGAGTTTCTACCTTTCTGTAGAGGGAAAAGCAAAAGTAAGTTGTATTGTTTTGTTTTGTTTTTGAGGATTGAACTCAGAGGTGCTTTACAACTTGGCTACCTGCCCAGCACATTTAAATTTCTCTCTTTTTTTATTTTGAGGCAAATCTTGCTAAATTGTTGAAGCCAACTTTGAACATATAATGGCACTGTACCCCAAGGAGATGAAATTATAGACATGTATCACTGAACCCAGTTAGATAACAGAAGTCTGTTTTATTTTATTTTTTTAAGGCAAACAGTTGCTATTTTTATTATTCAAATTAACAAATTACATTTAAATCAAAGCATCTTCTGATCAGAAAAAAACTCTTCTTGGGTTGGGCTGAATTAACCTGAGCAACAAAATTTGAAGATGAATAAAATAATACAAAATACAAGGTGGAATTTTTTTCATTGTTATTAAATTCTTTAAATGGTATAGCTACTTACTGGTTAAGAATATGTGTTTTGGCAGAAGTCTGTTTTAAACTTCACTTCAGTGAGTAGTTTCCTTTCCAATGAATATCCCACATGACCATGATAAGAGAACAACCTTAGAACCTATAATGGGAGGAAAGACAACTTTGAATACTTGCACTTCAGCCAGAACTTGAGGAACCAAAATCCTGGAAAGGAGGGAAAAGCACTGGAGCAAACCCAACACCCACTCTTTCCTCACCAGGTATTTGAAAACACAAACTGTACATGTATGGGGCAACATAGGACTATCATGTAGGAGGAAAATGCTAGAGGGGTCTTCCTGAAACCACTATTAGTTCACATATTTCATCACACTTTCAGATAGGGAGACAAAAGTAAAAGTTATGAGCCAGCAAAGATAAGGAGCCCTGAAAACTACTAGGTTTTGAGATCCCAGATGTCCTGGGAATATAGGGAAACCAAAACAGACCAGCCTCTGCTCTAAGAAGATGATCTGTCCAGACTTTGCAAAAAGAATGTTAAATATTCCCTCAAAGGTGATATCATCAACCATATTATCAATAAAAAAATTATCAGGCATGCCAGAAAACAAGACCTAAAATTCCAAAAATGAGAACATAGAAGTAGACCCATAGGTAATCCAGTCAAGTTATCAAACCTTGACTCTAAAACAGCTGATGAATATTTTAAATAAAATAATTTAAAAATAGACAATTTCTGAAGAATAACATCTTTAAAAATCAAATTTAAGAATTAGAGCTGGATATGGTAGTGTACATCTATAGTCCCAGATACAAAAGATGCTGAAGCACAATGGTAATGAGTTTGAGGCCAGTCTGGGAAAAATAGCAAGACCAAATTTCTTTTAAGACAAATAAGGAGGCTGGAGGTGTAGCCCGGTTGTAAAACGCATGCTCAAAACCATGGGTTTTACCTCCAGCATGGGGGTGGCAAGTGTGAGTTTAACAGCTAAACACATTAGGTTAGGAAAGACAATTCAAGAAAACATCCAGGAGGAAAATTAGAAATGATAAAAACAGTCACTATTTAAAATAGGGGGAGCTTCTGATTGAAAAGAGTATTACATAAAAGAGCAAAAGAAAAATGGAACATGAAGCCAGGCATGATGATCCACACCTGTAATCCCAGCGGCTCAGGAGGCTGAAGCAGGAGGATTGCAAGTTCAAGGTTAACCTCAGCAATTTAGTGAGGACCTAAACAACTAAGCAAGACCTTGTTTCAAAACAAAAAATAATAAAGGGCTGGGATGTGGCTCAGTGGTTAAGCAGCCCTGCCCTGGTATCAAAACAATATACAAACAAACAAAAAATGGAACATGCTGAAAAAGCTTTGGCATAGATAGATGGAAGTGGAAATCTGGGAGAGGAGGAAAAATGGATTAGAATCAATATTTAAAGATATATACCAGTGAAATATTTTCTAAAACTGATGAAGGAATTAAGCCACAGATTGAACAACCTGCAGAGCCATGAAGCAGAAAAAACAAACAAACAAACAAAAAAAAAAAAAACAAAGAAAACCACATGCAGGTAAAACTGACAAAAACAAAAGTCGTCAATGAATAATTGTTTTTACAACCAAAACTTCATACTTACAACACCCTATTCATCTTGGAGACTAGGAAAGAAAGAAACCATTTAAGGATTAATGTCTAAGATATTACAGGTGAATAGCTGGGTTTTATATTAGAATACAACAAATGGTAATGATTAGCCAAAATTCTATTCTCCTGAAACAGTGAAAGAGAAGGAAACTGTAACGTATGAACTTTACACCTTTACTTTAAAAACCTGCAAGCCACCTCCCCAGGTCTTCAGAAACCAAAATATGCAAATTCCAACACCAGCAGTCACTTCTACTGTCACCACTCTGTAATGTTCAGCCACTGAGGACATTTCTCACCTTGTCCCAAGACGTATTAGGAGAATCATGTAACAACACAATACTTGACTTTAAATAGGTCTTAAATGGAAAGATTTTCCACTAATAAAAGGCAACAAGTAGACTAAAGTTCACCAAATAAGTTCACCCATCCCTACAGGACAGTGGCTAAAACATATGAGTGTAGTAATGATGTCAGAAGCATGTGTAAAGAGCTTCCCTCCCTGTGACTGGATTAAGTTTGTGACTCATGTTGCTGAGCAGGTACTTATTTCCTTGCTCAAGTTCTACCTATCTTCCCTAGAGAGATGCAATTTCAAACTGGGAAGACAGTTAATCTGCACCCCCCCCCCCCCCCCCCCCCCCCCCGCCACCGCCCCGTCTTCCAGGAGCATTACAATTTATAAGGACAAAAAGCCAGGAAGCAGCAAATACCGAGTTCTAAGCTTCTCCCAGAGACAATGAGTTCTGGGCTTTTTAGGACTTCTTTCCTGACTGTCCAAACCAACACATCTTGCCTCAGTCTCCATTGATTAATTTGCCCTCATTGTAAGCTATAAAACTTAGACTCCTTCTGTAATTAAGGGTCATTGTCATACCCAGAAAATGAGCCCTTCCAGTGCCTAAATGATTGACTCTGCTGTGGAAAAAAGGAAGGCTTGCTGATCCCTTTGAGGTCTGTTTCCATCCTGGTTATTTGGATTTTCATAATGTGCCCGTCCATGTTCATTATTTTTGCTAACAATTATGTTAACAAAAAATAATAAATAGTATAATTATATTTTATATCATTGTTTGACTGTATTATATAATTATATGTTACATGTTCCCATACACAGAGGCCACGTCTTTCCCTTGGGAGTTCATGTGAGGCCAACACCAGACTCTGCTATCAGTTTTGCTCTCCTGAAATCTTACTTCTTTAAAGGTCTTGTACAACTGTGTATCTACTGGTCCTGAGCTTTTCTTGGTTGGTAGGCTTCTGATGATGTCTTCTATTTCATCACCTGATATTGGTCTGTTTAAATTGTGTATATCTTACTGGTTCAACCTGGGCAAATAGTATGACTTAAGAAATTTGTTGATGCCTTTAATGTCTTCTATTTTATTGGAGTATAAGTTTTCAAAATAATTTCTAATTATCCTGTGTGTTTCTGTAATGTCTGCTATGATATTACCTTTTTCATCATGTATGCTGGTAATTCGAATTCTCTCTCTCCTTCTCTTCATTAGTGTAGCTTGTCAAATTTATTTATTTTTTCAAAGAACCAACTTTTTGTTTTGTCATTTTTTTTCAATTGTTGCTTTTGTTTCAATTTCATTGATTTCAGCTCTAATTTTAATTATTTCTTGCCTTTTACTGCTTTTGCTATTAATTTGTTCTTCTTTTTCTAGGGCTTTGAGATGTAATGTGAGGTCATTTATTTGTTGACTTTTTCTTCTTTTAAGGAATGAACTCCATGCAATGAACTTTCCTCTTAGTACTGCTTTCATAGTGTCCCAGAGATTTTGATATGTCTATATATAGACGTGTTCTCATTTACCTTGAAAAAAATTTTTAATCTCCTCCTTGATGTCTTCTGCAACCTATTATTTATTTAGTAGTATGTTGTTCAGTCTCCAGGTGTTGGAGTAATTTTTATTTTTTATTTTGTCATTGATTTCCAATTTTATTCCGTTATAATCTGATAAAATGCATGTATTTGCTAAGAGTTGCTTTGTTGCATATTATATGGTCTATTTTAGAAAAGAATTCATATGCTGCTGAGAAGAAAGTGTATCCGCTTGATGCAGGTTGAAATATTCTATATATGTCGGTTAAGTCTAAGTTATTGATTGTATTATTGAGTTCTATAGTTTCTTTATTCTACTTTTGTTTGGAAAATCTATCCAGTGGTGAGAGAGGTGTGAACTGATAAGACTTATAATGTAATTTTTAGGTCTTATATTTTCTGTATTTGAACTTTCTCAATGTTATTTTTAATATACATTGTAATACACAGTTAATTATGAAAATTCAATTACCAACAGAAAATTTACAAAAGGGAGCTCAATATCTCTTTAACAAAACACCCAGGCTTGTAGACAAATGCTATGTCCTGGGAATAAGAAATAGAATATATTTCTTATTTTAAAAGTCAATAACTTTAAAATATTATTGTTAACAAACTTCTCCTTTTAGTAACTCCATGCACAGTAAGTTTTTATCCATACCATATCAATTGTTTATCTTCACACATTGGAGATAATCACCAGGTTTACCTTAAGGAACCTGCCCATAACACACCACAAGAACTGGAATCATTGCACCACCAAATTGTTTTCTAAAAATATTCTAAATTGTCAGTTTGTATTTCATACTCACTTTCAAATGAAACTGCCAGTGGCTACAAATGTAATAAGAACTTAGACTCTTCACTTGTGCCTGCAAGTAATCAATGGGGCAACTAAAAGCAGGATAAAAAGTTTGCTTCTCTGCCTCCATTTTGCATCAGTGTTCTTTGCTCTGAGTCAATCACCTTGGATTCCAGTAACAGCAAATCTGATCAATAAAATTCTCGTGATAAGTGGAAATTACCCCTGGGCAACAGCAACTTTCATATCTCAGACAAGGCCATTCTGACCAATCCTGAGTTAATGATTGATCTGACCATGGTTTGACCAAGACAGTTTGATCATGCTTCCCTATGTCTACATAATCCACAAGCTCATGCATTACCCCCAATAAAAGGGTTGGAAGTATTAGTCCCCTGTGTCTTCCAAGTATAACTCTACCTTTCCTGCTTTATACCTTTACTCTTTGCACTTGGTTGGTGGGGCAAAACTATGCTTTGTTGGGACCCCCAGAATATGGCCTCTGGCCTAGGACTTTAGAAATACAAAATCAAGTCATTGAATTTAGTAGTGTGCTCTTTTCTAACAAAAATGTATGTATAATACACACCCACCTTTTCTGCCACACAAATTTACTCACTGGCCTTAATTGCAATTTAGGTGACCAAGGGCTGTGGTCTCAAGACACAAGCACTCAAAGACAGATCATTAACAATACACTCCTTAACCAATATGTTGAAAGGAGTCACCTGGACCTTCCACACAGCTCAAACAAACAGCTTTCTTCTGACCATGATGTCAATTATCTGTGCTGTCATTCCTGAAGAGCTTTTCCCAAACACCCCTGACTCTTTTCCAGGCTACCTCCTTCCTGAGTGTCCCTAACACCATCAGGGACCCCCATGAAAAACAGCACCCCTTAAGAGTATGTGAATGGAAGATCTGAAGAGGACAATGAGATATTCAGCACCCCTCCAAATAGATAGATAGATAGATAGATAGATAGATAGATAGATAGATAAAGGAGATGTACTCCAAGAATCTTCACTGAGCCTGTCATCTACTAAAAATATCACATAGGTTCTTGGCTACCCCCTAACTTTTTCAAACCATCTGTGGACATCAAAACCCAGGGGCAGGGCTGGGAGTATAGTTCAGTGATAGAGCACTTGCCTAGCATGTAGGAGGTCCTTGGTTCAATCCCTAGGACTGCAACACCACCACCATCATCAAAAAAAAAAAAAAAAAAGGAAAAGAACAAAAAAGCATTAAGGCCAGATGCTTTCATGCCTTCTCCATAATAAATCTCAGGATAAATTACATAAAAGAATGAAGAATGAAACTGTGGGAACTTTCTGCAAAAGTCTAAAGGCAAACTCCCAGATCCTTTAACTTGATCAGTATGATTTGTGCTTTCCTCTACCCCATCTATGTTCTCTCTCTCTCTGTTTTTTTTTTTGTTGTTGTTGTTGTTGTTGTTGTTAAGTTGTTGATGGACCTTTACTTTATTTATATGTATGTGGTGCTGAGAATTGAACACAGTGCTTCACGCATGCTAGTTAGTAGCTGCAGCAGCTTATTTTAACCACAAGCAAGATTGGTTATACTGGACCTGGGTCTATAAAACCTCAAATGCTCTTCACTCAGGCCCTGTTTGCCCAGCACAAGGAAACATCCTTTGAAAATGTGCCTGAAGCCAGTGTAAATTCCTAGACTCCACAGAGCCCATTCCTGCAACCCCTACAGGTGATAAAAATCGGCCTCTTTCTTGTTCCAAGAGCCAGTCTGCCCAGCACTCTGGGTCAGAGCTGTTTCTCCTTTCTGCCTCCAGCGGAGGCCCCAGTACAGCCTCCTGTGCATCAGCGCTCACTTGATTCGCTTTCGGTTTTATTGACAAAAGTCTCTGACATCATGCCTACCTTCTCCCTTCCCTCCTGCGCTCTGGGGACCGGTCTGTGCGCACCCAGGACACTGCCTGCAGCCATGGCAGAGCCCTTCCCGGGAGAACCCCACCACGTTGCGGCCCTGGGGCCGGGCACTCGCCGCGGGCGGCGCCTGGGCAAGCTCCTGGCTCTGGCTCAAGGCTGCGAACTGAGAGTAAGTCTGCGGGGCCAGGGCACGGAGGGAGGGATGGAGGCCACTCCCTAGAGGGTTGGCTTCCTTTGATAAGCGAGGTAGGGGAATCAGAAGGGGTTGTATCGCCTGCCACGTTGCCTGAGAGGCTGGGTCTTGGAGAAGAATGTCGCAGAGCACACAGGGACAACGCAAAAACTCCCTGTTTTTACGGAGGAAAAATGAAAAAGAAAAAAAAAAGTGGATATATGATTGCAACAGGGAGGAACAGTTCGCACAGCTTGTAAAACTGATTTAACAGTCACATTTCCATTACATTTTACAGTGCACATGTCTTCACTTACATTTCTTTACTTGGGCTTCATAAAAGCCATAAATTATGCTCATTTTCTAAAAAAAAAAAAAAAAAAATAGAATTCAAGCTCAGGAACGTTAATAGTCAAGATCCCAAGACACCAAGACCCACAGTCATGAACTACAGAGGCCAGAATTCAGCATGCAGCAAACACTGATGCAAATCATCTGACTCCAAATCTAGGGGACCTGAGCTGCCGCCTACATGGATTCATGGAGTAACCACTTGAAAAAATATAAAGCTGAGCTAGGGATTTAGGATAAAGAGAAGAAAATATTGAATCTTATAGGAAATGCCCATAAGTTATTGAGATGCACAAAACACAGGTGTAGATCTTGAGCAACATTCCCTTGGCCCATGCCCTTGTAAAATGAAGGAAATACCCCAGTACAGGGAAAACTGGCAAATTGTAGAGCTCCACCCTGGATCCTCCACCAGTCTGACCCTCGATATAGCACTTCTATAAATATTTGATCCCTAGCCCAGGTTGGGGCTTATCACTCTTGAACTAGCCCATATTCCGATTCACATGGGTGTCCACCTTCCTAAGTAAACCTCTGTCTGTGCCTTTGTGTGGGTCATGCTGAAATTCTTTTGTGACACATATGCCAAGAACTCCGCTGGCCCTGAGCTGAGGTCTATCTCTCCTCTGGGAACCCCTCAGATCCATCTCCAGGGACATCTCTTCTCTATGACAGAACTGTCAATTAAAGACATCTGGGACAGCACGGGGCCTGGCAAAGGAGATGACAGAGTTCTTGTTTGCTGATTAAAAGTTGGTATTGTTTCTGACTGGGCAGCAGCTGGTGATGCATACCCCAAGAAGCTATTGCTTCACTTTGAGTGAAGCCAGGGAAGCCAACACAGATCCTGAGAATTTCAAAACCAAAAGTCAATATTGGGTCTTAAGCACAATTGGAAAATATATATTTTTTAAAAATCAGTGGCTAAAGTTTTTTTGTATTTATGTATAGCTATGGCATATTTAGAAGTCCAAAAATTTTAAATCCAAAGTTCATTCTTTTTTTGTTTGTTTGTTTGTTTGCTTGCTTGCTTGCTTGCTTGTGGTGCTGGGGATTAAACCAAGGGCCTTGTGCATGCAAGGCAAGCACTCTACCAAGTGAGCTATATCCCCAGCCCTCCAAAGTGCATTCTAGTTCACAATAATTAGAAGCATTCAACTTAATCACTCAGTTGGGTTTGGGAGTCTTTACTCCTTACCCTTTCCTGTCAGCTGTACCTCAACAATTGACTCTGGAAACACAGCACTCTGCAGAAGGCATCCTACTTTTGAATGCTGTTCCTGCATGTAGGACAGGCAGCACACTCCCTGTGTTTAACAGGGGTCCCGTTCACATCTCAGGACTTCACTTTATGTTCTGAATGTAAACCTTCCTGCTGGGATACTGACAGCTTATTTGCTAACAGGCTCCTTTTTTCTTTCTTCTTCTCTCTCTTTCCTTCCCAAACTGCATGCAAAACAAGATTTACATTCTTCCCATCCTAAGCTTCCCATCCTTTTACTGCCCACCTGAACAACAAAGAAAAATCCAGACCCAAAACTGGGAAAACAGTTCTCTGAAGGATAAAGCTGAACATTAATTACATCTACTGATAATATCTGTAAAACAGTCCTATATTCCCCCTTATAAAGCCCTCTGTTCCCCTTAGCATCTGGAATGGCAGCCTGTGTGACATGACTCCTTTGCCAGCAGAGAAATAAAATTTGTTTTTCCTTTTTCTCTAAACCTTTTCTCATTACTGAATCAGGACCAAGCTTTCAGTATCACTTGAGGACACTATGAATTTCTCTCTTGAAGGAAGAGGTGACCCCTTGTTCATCTTCCTGGTCAGTACAAGGTCAATGAATGTGAATGAGTTAGAATTCAAAACCTTGAACTCAAGTACTATATAGTTTGAGAGGCCAATTAACTGCTGAAGAAGATTGTTCTGGTCCTAACTTCATTGGGTCATAGGATGATAGGTGAGGAAAGCTAACTAGAGGAAAAGAAAATTGTTCTTACCTCTCTTGATACATTTTACGTATTGAGTATATTGTATATATGTATTGATTAATTATTTGCTTGTGATGAACCTGCTAAACACATAAGTTGAGATGACTGTTACCTGCTCATATGCTTTGAAAATTATCCATGTATTTGAAAGGGGAAGAGGACTATATTAAAGAAAGATTTAATAATTAGCATTTAATTCCAAAATAACTTTTATTGGTTTTATTTTTGTTATACATGACTATAGAATCCACTTTGATGCAATTATGCAATCATGGAATATATCTTATTCTAATTATGACCATATTTTTGTGGACGTACATGCTGGTGAGATTCACTGTGGTATATTCATATATGTACCTAGAAAAATTATGTCAGATTCATTTCATTGTTTTTCCTTTTCCTATCCCCCTTACCTTCCCTAGTTTTTTGCGGAATCTTCATACTGCTTTCCAGAGTAATTGCACCAATTTGCAATCCTACCAACGATGTTTGAGTGTACACTTTTCCCCACATCCTTGCCAACATTGGTTCTTACTTATATTCTTGATAACTGTCATTTTGATTGGAGTTAGTTGTTCGACTGGAGTGTTGTTTTAATTTGCACTTCTCTAATTGCTAGAGTTGTTGAACACCAAAAATAATTCAATACATGATGCTTGAATATTTTTATAGAATCAGGTAAATATTAAAAATCTGCTAAGTTTTCAGCATTGTGGTCAAAAGAAATGTAAAATATATTTCATCTCCTTGAAGCTTTTTTCAGCTAATTATAGGAATTACACCATATTACACCTATGATCATTAGATTCCAGCAAAATAAGACCATACTTGATAAAGTGCTGAAATTTGTAGTAGATGTGTTGTAGCAGCCCAGTTATGGAAGAAGAAGCACCATTAGTGGACATTAATTAGTGTTTGGTGGTGCCTTGCACTATATGAATTTTAGTTCTTTTTGTTTATGCACCAACAAATCCTATGGTGTAGCTAATTGTCCCATCTTACAGTGAGAAAACTGAAGATCATAATGTTTAAGCCACCTGCCAGATGATGTGGACAATAAGGAGCATGACCAAGAGTCAAAGCCTGAATTCCTTTTACCTACTGTTATGGTTTGGATCTTAAATGTCCTCAGAAACTCTGTTAGGTTGGTTCCTAACAGATGGAACTTGTCAACTATAATATATAGTTGTCTTTATCCATGCATCAGTTGATGGGCACTGGTTGGTTCCATATCTTGGCTACTGTAAATAATGCTACAATATGCATAGGAAGTAGAGGTCTCTTTAATATTCTGATTTCATTTTCTTTGTATATATGCCTAGTAGTAAGATGAGTACTGGTTCATCCAGGTATTCTATTTTTAGTATTTTAGAGAACCTCCCTATAAAGTATAAGTATGAGCTGGAGAGGCAGATTTCTGACTGGTTTAAAGCCCATCTTTCTCAAAGACATGTTTATGATTTTTCGGTTTATATTAATACATGTGTATATTTACAGATTTTTCTGCACATGGGTACCCATTCCTTCAATAACTTGTGTATTTAGAAAAAATACTTTTAGAATTATTGTGATTACTATAGAGACATGGACCACCCTCTCAGGCTGTCTCAGGATGGGTCTGTTGGGACCACTGCCTTTGGGAAGTCACTATGGCAGAGCTGCCTTCTAAGCTCTGCAGAGCGCATTCTGTCAGGTCATCTAGATCCTTTCCTGGAGAACTGAGTCACTCAGAACACACATTTGTTAATGTACAAGGGAGGAAATGAGATCCTGTCTGATCTGTTCTCTTACTGAGCTGCAGCCCCACTTCATTTTTTTATATATATTTTTTAGTTGTAGATGGACATGATACCTTTATTTTATTTAATTATTATTATGTGGTGCTGAGGATCAAACCTAGTGCTTCATGCATGATAGATAGGCAAGCACTCTTCCACTGAACCACCACCCCAGCCACATCCCACTTCATTTTATTTTGAATTTTCAGACAGTGAGGAAATAGCTTTTCAGTGACCAAATTCTTTTCTATCTTTAGTGTACACTTTATTTGTTTTTCTTTTTATTATTTATTTTTTAGTTGTAGTTAGACATAATACTATTTATTTACTTATTTATTTATTTATATGTAGTGCTGAGGATCGAAGCCAGGGCCTCGCATATGCTAGGCAAGCAGCTCTACTGCTGAGCAACAACCCCAGCCCCAAGTGTACACTTTATTTAATGTGAGGCCATATAAGATACAAAATTAGTAAAAATCAGGAAATTGCGAGGAAAGGAACTGAAAATCATGAATGATATTTGTTGCAGATTGAGAATGATTATCCTTTCTTGTGCTGCTTTTTCTAGTTCCTGCACAGCATCATCATGCCTTTCATTTGGTTATCATTTCCAATATTTTACTTCATCTGATGTTATTAATAAGAGATATTTACTTATTCAGTTTCATCTCTCCCTCACAGAACACCTCTAAGATAGGTATTGTTCTCCTTTTATATGGAAGAAAGAGGCTAAACAATGAGGCACCCGGAGGACTTGTTCACTTTTAGCTGCAATTTTCACTGTGGGTCTGAAATCATGCAGTCCCTGAGTTCAGACAGTTACCAGGAAAGGTAGCCAGGGAAACTTGGGCTGATGGTTCAGGCTCTGTGGACAGGCAGCTCTGCCATCAAAAGTGATGACCTCAGTTAGTTTCGGGATGCTTGTTTAAAATGGGGACTAAAAACGGATGAGAACTAGATAAGGAAATAGTTATGAAATGTGATGCAAAGCATGTTTCTCATCTTGATAAGAATGATCTATTATGTATTTTATCTTACCAAGAATGGATTGTGTTGTGATTGCAACAGGTATTCCACTGAGTTTATCTGTTCTTGTTTTTGTTTGTTTTGTTTTTGTTTTTTAATTAGTTGCATCTATAAAAATAAAAAAGGATTCTAATGGGAGTAGCCATGGGGAGTAATTAAAACTGAGAGTTGATCTGACTATCACTTAGATTTTCAAGAATCAGAGAGGAAAAAGCCTCCCAGATTGCTGGGCACAGGAAAAATATCTGACTGGAGTTAGAAACCAGGGCAACTTTTAATGAGTTTTCAGAGTTAAAGACCAACAGTCTCCTAGTAAGTATGGACAGGTGGGTATGAGGGCAGACAACCACCCATTTCTGGCAAGTGTCTGTACATCCTATTCTGGAGATAGGTCAAGAAACCCTTGACTGCAGCTGGATGAATTATTTTTATTTATTTGGCATTTCTAGGGATTAAACCCAGGGCCAGACCTAGGAAAATACTCTTTTACTGAGGAACAGACCCACTTTATTTTATTTTGAATTTTCAGACAGGATCTCATAACTTGACCTAGATGGCCTTAAATTTGAGCTTCTTGTGCCTTGACCTCCTCAGTAGCTGGGATTACTGGCCCTCACCACCACAGTAAGCTCAAATGAATTATTTCTTAATTGTTCACTATCTGCTGTATATGAACCAAGATGTTCCTATCCTAGCATCTGGGCACTTAACCCTCACCCCAATCCCAGTACAGACACATTCTGTGCTGTCTCTATTTTAATCATACACCCACTTTCTGTTTACTCTATTTGTACAAAATAAAATAAAAGAAAAAGGAAAAGTAGTTTTGTGTGAATCACTCTTTGAATCTGGCTGTTAGGTCTCAGGATGCTTATTCTGCCTGAGCCTTCCACCTTCCACCCTTGTCCATCACCAGGCGATCAGGTCAGACAGGGAGAAGACAGAGTTCCTCACAAAACCTGTTAGAGGGGTCTCCTCCCTGGGGGGGTCCCCTCTACCCTGGGTGCGATGGTGTACAGAGCTCCGCTGGACACCCAGGTTAGATGGGTCTTCCCCCTGGAGGGGGGAGTGCCCTGTACCCTGGGTGCGATGGTGTAAGGAGCTCCCCCAAAACCCAGGTTAGAGAGGTCTCCCCTCTGGAGGGATGAGTACCCTGAACCTTGGTTTCGATGTTGTATGGAGTCCCCACGAAAACCCAGGTGGGAGGGGTCTCCCCCCTGGGAGGGAGTCCCTTCTACCTTGGATCAGTGGGGGGGGGGAGCTCCTACCCCACATTCAGATGAGAGATCTTCCCCCAGGAGGGGTAGTTCCCTCTACCCTGGGTGCGGTGAGAGGGAGCTCCCCCACACACACCCAGGTAGGAGGGTTCTCACCTCTGGCCAGGGGAGTCCCCTATAACCTGGGTGCAGTGGAAGGGAGCTCCACCCCACCCAGGTGAGAGGGGTCTCCCCCCAGGGGGTTGTCCCCTCTACCCTGAGTACAGTGGGGAGCTCCCCCCACTACCCAAGTGAGAGGAGTCTCCCCCCAGGAGTGGGGAGTCCCATCCACCCTGGTGTGATGGTGTGGGGAGCTCCCCCCGCAACCCAGGTTAGAAGGGTTTCTCCCCTGGAGGGGGAAGTCCCCTCTAGGCTGGATGCGATGGTGTGGGGAGCTCCCCCCCCCCGTTGCCCAGATTAGAGGGGGCTCCCCCCTGGAGGAGGGAGTCCCCTTCACCCTCGGTGCAGTGCAGAGCTCTCCCCACCGCCACCACCCAGGTTAGAGGGGGCTCTACCCTGGAGGGGGGCGTCCCCTCCAGCCTGGGTGCTATGCAGAGCTATCCCAGGCATCCAGGTTAGAGGGGGTCCTGCATGGAGGGGGGTGTCCTCCACCCTGGGTGTGATTCAGAGTACCCCCACCACCCAGGTTAGAGGGGTCTCCCCACTGGAGAGCTCCTTCCTGCACCCAGGGTAGAGGTGTCACGCCCCTGGAGAAGGGAGTCCCCTGGAGTCTGGCTGCAGCAGCATGCAGAGCTCCCCCCTGCAACTAGGGAGGAGGGGTCTTGCCCCTGGACGGGGGAGTGCCCTCCACCTTGGCTGCAACATGGTGAGCTCCCCTGGCTCCCAAGTTAGAGGGGTCTGGCCCCTGGAGGGGGAGTCCACTGGACCCTGGCTGCAGCACCATGCAGAGCTTCCCCCATAACCCAGGGTGGAGGGGTATCGCCTCTGGAGAGGAGAGTCCTCTAGACCATGCATACAGTGGCTTGCTGGCTTGTGGAGATCCCCAGGCACCCAGGTTGGAGGGGTCTCCCGCCTGGAGGGGAATGTGCCCTCAACCCTGGCTGCAGAAGCAGGTGGAGCTCTGCAGGCTCCCAGGATGGAGGGGTGTCGCCCCTGGAGAGGGGAGTGTCAAGACAACTGGCTGCAGCATGCAGAGCTCTTCTGGCTCCCAAGGTGGACCAGTCTCGCCCCTGGAGGGATAGCCTGGGTGCCAAGGACTGAGGAGCTCCCATCTGGCACCCAGGATGGAGGGGTCTTGCCCCTGGTGAAGGGAGTACCCTAGACCTTGGCTGCAGCAGCCTGCTGAGCTCCACCTGGAACCCAGGGTGGAGGAGTCCCGGCCCTGGAGAAGGGTATCACTTGGAGTCTGGCTGTAGCACCAAGCAGAGTTCCCCACAGCCTGCTGTTCCACAGCCTGTGTGCCACAGACTGCTGAGCTCCCCCAGCACCCAGGGTCAAGATGTTTTGCCCATGGAGGGAAGAATCTGCTCAAGCCTGTATGCAAAGGCGTGCAGAGCTCCACCTGGCACTCAGGGTTAAGGGGTCTTTCCCCGGGGGCGGGGAGTAACCTGGATTCTGGCTGCAGTGGCGTGCAGGGCTCCCCCACCTCCAAGGGTGGAGAGTTCTCGCCCCTTGAGTGAGGAGTCCCCTCCATCCTGGCTACAGTGGCTTTCAGCATGCAGAGCGGCCCCAGGCACCCTGGGTCAAGGGGTCTCCCGCCTGGAGGATGGAGTTCACTGGACCCTGGCTGCAGCTGGATGCGGAGATTCCCCCCCCCCCACCGCACCCACGGTGGGGGTGTCTCCCCCTAGAATGGAAAGTGCCCTCAACCCTGCCTGCAGTGGAGTGCGGAGTTCCCCCTGACACCCAAGGCTGGAGGGATCTCCCCAATGGACAGGGGAATGCGCTAGATCCTGGCTTCAGCAGCTTGGTGCAGAGCTCCTTCTGGCACCCATGGTGGAGAGGTCGCGCCCCTAGAGAAGGATTCCCATGGAGTCTAGCTGTAGCAGTATACATAGATCCTCCCCTGCACCTAGGGTGGAGGGGTCTTGCCCCTGGAGGGAGGAGTCCCCAAGACCCTGGCTTCAGCAGCATGCAGATCTCCTCCCAGCACCCAGGGTGGGGGCCTCACCCCTGGAGGGAGGAGTGCCCTCAATCCTGTCTGCAGTGGAGGGAGTTTCGTGCTTCCCCAGAGACCCAGGGTGAAGGGATCTTGCCCTTGAGGGAGAGGTCTCCACAAGCCTGTGTGCCACAGCCTGCTGACCTCCCCCATCACCCAGGGTGGATAGATCTCGCACCTGGAGAAGCTAGTCTCATGGAGTCTAGCTGCTGCAGCATGTAGACTTCCCAAGGGCACCTAGGGTGAAGGGGCCTCTACCCTGGAAGGGGAAGTCCCTTCAATCCTGGCTGTGGCAGCATGCTGAGCTCCCTCTGGCACCCCAGGTGGAGGGGTATTGCCCCTAGAGGGGAGAGTGCCCTAGAAACAGGGTGCAGCAGCCTGCAGCCCTCACCAGGAATTCAGGGTGGAGAGGTCTCACCACTGGAGGGAGAAGTGTCATGGACCCTGGCTGCAGTATGCAGAGCCACGCTGGCTGCCAAGGTGAAGGGGTCTCACACCTGGAGTGGGGAGTGCACTCCACCCTTTGTGGGGCTGCATAAGAAGCTACCTCAGGCACCCAGGGAGGAGGGTTCCCTTCCCTGGAAGAGGGAGTCCCCTGGAGCCTGGGTACAGCACCATGCAGACCTCTCCCAGGCACCCAGCTTGGAGGATTATCTCACCTGAAGGGGGGAGTCCCCTTGACCTTGGCAGCTGGAGCATGTGGAGCTCCTTCCTACACCCAGGGTGGAGGGGGCCCCGCCCCTGGAGGAAGAGTTCCCTGGACCCTGGCTTCTGCAGCCTGTGTACCTCCCACTGGGATCCAGGTTGAGGAATCTGGTCCCTGGAGAAAGGAGTGCCCTGGACCCTGGATTCAGCATCTTACCAAGTTCCACCTGGAAGCCATGGTGGAGGAGTCCAGGCCCTGGAAAAGGGCGTCCTCTGGAGTCTGGCTGCAGCAGCATGCAGAGGTCCCCACAGCCTGATGTTCCACAGCCTGTGTGCCACAGCCTTCTGAGGACCCACTGCACCGCGGGTCAAGATGTTTGGCCCACGCAGGGAAGAATCTGCTGAGCCTGTGTACAAAGGCAGCTTGCAGAGCTCCCCCTGGCACTCAGGGTGAAGGGGTCTCGCCCCTGGGGCAGGGAGTGCCCTGGACCCTGGCTGCAGTGGCGTGCATGTGCATGGCTGCCTCACCATCCAGGGCGAAGTGTTCTCGCCCCTGGAGTGCGGAGTCCCCTGGAACCTGGCTGCAGTGGTTTCTGGAGCGACCCCAGGCACCCGGGGTGGAGGGGTCTCCTTCGTGGAGGGTGGAGTCCACTGGACCCTGGCTGCAGCTGGATGCGGAGCTCCCCGCGACAGACACCCAGGGTGGTGGTGTCTCCCCCTGGAGAAGAAAGTGCCCTCAACCCTGCCTGCAGTGGCATGCGGAGCTCCCCCTGGCACCCAAGGCTGGAGAGGTCTCCTCTCTGGACAGGGGAATGCTCTAGATCCTGGTTGCAGGAGCATGGTGCGGAGCTCCTTCTGGCCCCCAAGGTGGAGGGGTCCCTCCCTTGGAGAAGGATTCCCATGGAGTCTAGCTGCAGCAGCATACATAGAGCCCCCCTGAACCTAAGGTGGAGGGCTCCCGCCCTAGGACGGAGGAGTCCCACAGACCCTGGCTGCAGCAGCTTGCAGATCTCCTCCAGGCACCCTGGGTGGATGGTTGTCCACACTGGAGCGCGGACTGGCCTAAACCCTGGCTGCAGCACAGGGAGTTTTGCCCTGCCCCTGAAACCCAGGGTGAAGGGATCTCGCCCCTTGAGGGAAGAGTCTCACAAGCCTGTGTGCCACAGCCTGCTGAGCTCCCCCAGCACCCAGTGTGGAGGGATCCCGGCGCGGCCCGGGAGAAGGGAGTCTCCTTGAGTCTGGCTGCTGAAGCATGCAGAGGGCACCTGGGCAACTAGAGTGAACCCTTACCTACCCTGGAAGGGGAAGTCCCTTCAATCCCGCCTGTGGCAGCATGCTGAGCGCCCCCCTGGCACCCCGGGTAGAGGGGAATCGCCACTGGAGAGGAGAGTGCCCTCGACCCTGGGTGCAGCAGCCTGCAGCCCTCCCAGGGAATTCAGGGTGGAGTGGTCTCCCCATTGGAGGGGGAAGTGTCATGGGCTTGGCTGCAGCATGCAGAGTTCCCCTGGTGCCCAGGGTGAAGCTTTCTCTCTCCTGGAGTGGGGAGTGCACTCCACCCTGGCTGGGTTGGCCTAATAGCTCCCTCAGGCACCCAGGTTGGAGAGGTCTCGCCTCTGGAGGACAGAGTCACCTGGAGCGTGAGTGCCACGGTATGCGGAGCTCTCCCTGGCACCCAGCTTGGAGGGTTATCTCACCTGGAGATGAAAGTCCCCTTGACCCTGGCTGCTGCAGATGGTGGAGCTCCTTTCTACACCGTGGGTGGAGGGGGCTCGCCCCTGGAGGAGGAGTTCCCTGGACCCTGCCTTCTGCAGCTTGTGGACCTCCCACTGGGACCCAGGTGAAAGGGATCTGGCCTCTGGATAAGGGAGTGCCCTGGACCCTGCCTTGAGTATCTTGCTGTGCTCCACCTGGAACCCAGGGTACAGGAGTCCTGGACCTGGAGAAGGGCGTCCCCTGGAGTCTGGCTGCAGCAGTATGCAGAGCCGCCCACATCCTGCTGTTCCACAACCTGTGTGTCAAAGGCTGCTGAGCTCCCCCAGAGCCCAGCATTAAGATGTTTCGCCCATGGAGGGAAGAATCTGCTCAAGCCTGTGTACAAAGGCGTTTAGAGCTCCCCTTGGAAGTCAGGGTGAAGTGGTTTCCACCCTGGGGCGGGGAGTGCCCTGGACCCTGGCTGCAGTGGCGTGCAGGGCTCCCCCACCAGCCAGGGTGGAGGGTTCTCGCCTCTGGAGTGGGGAGTCCCCTCGACCTTGGCTGCAGAGGCTTCAGGAGGGAACCCAGGCAACCTGGGTTGAGGGGCCTCCCTCCTGCAGGCTGGAGTCCACTGGACACATGCTGCAGCTAGATGCGAGCTCACCCCTACACCCACGGTGGGGGTGACTGCCCCTGGAGGGGAAAGTGCCCTCAACCCTACCTGCAGTGGCGTGGCGTGCGGAGCTCGCCCTGGCACCCAGGCTGGAGAGGTCTCCCTCCTGGACAGGGGAATGCATCCTAGATCCTGGCTGAGGCAGCGTGGTGAGGAGCTCCTTCTGGCCCCCAGGGTGGAGGGTTCGCGCCCCTGGTGAAGGATTCCCAGGGAGTCTAGCTCCAGCAGCTTATTTAAATCCCCCAGCAACTAGGGTGGAGGGTTCCCGCCCCTGGACAGAGGAGTCCCCCAGACCAGGGATGTAGCAGCATGCAGATCTCTTCAGGCACCCGTGGTAGAGTGGTCTCGCCCCTGGAGGGCGGAGTGTCCTCAACCCTGGCTGCAGTGGAGGGATCATATACTTTAATGGCATATTCAGAAGCATTTACCCCCAAAATAAAAATTTTTCCTTCTTTATCACTATAAGGATAAGGTAAAATTAATCTACACGTTTTGGGGGTTAAAGTCCCTGAATTTGAGTGGCAATTTTACCCACCTCTCAGGAATCTGTACTTGGGCATCTTCACTAGTAATTAAATCTATCCCTGCACTACCTCTAGTGGCATGAAAGGATTTCTGGAAGGATGTTCTTTTAAACTGGAAGGACTGGGAATAGTCTTGACTGGAAACATTTATGACATGACATCTTAAGAGGGCTGGAAAAATGGATTCCATCTCCTTCCCACAGCCAGTGGCCAGGCAGCATTGGACTTTTATCTGTGGACCAGTGGAATTTAGCCTAATTTAGGACAGACAGCTAAGGTATGATTTTTCTCTTTCCTCTGTCACTTGCCATAAATAGTCAGCCAAATGAGATCTAACTGGCAGTGGTGGTGATGGTGGAGGGAACACTTCCATATAGGACATTACTGGAGGACACACATGCTAAGAAATAGAGAACTTTGAAATAGCATTGTAACAGAGATACCAAGCATGCAACACAGGTACGGGAGCTTATGGCTCCTCATGAAGCTTCATACCTGTATCTTCCCAATCCTTTGAATATAAGGAACCACTTTCTGGGTACCAGGAGTAGCAAGAGTCTTTTTCCTCCAACATAGCAGAGAGATCAGCATTATTTATGGTATATCCAGCCTTGCAAAGTACATAGGACAGCTCATCCCAACGACATCTATGAGCATCAAGATAGAGAATTTCCCATAGCTCACCAATACGGATTGGTACCAGCTCATGTGATATGTGTATTACAGCCTGATGAATTTTTATAAGCTAATTTATTAAATGGTTGTTATGGGCCAGGCCATATGGGCAATGACCACACAGACTGTATCTTACCCTGAGACTCCACATCATGTGAAAAATGCTTCTGCCATAGGAAAATCCTACCTCTATACCCATCAACAGTTGCTTAGTATGTTTGGCAACACAAAATGGCAATTCTTATATAATGTAAAATTGTTTTGTCTTTGGTTTTCATTTTTCTTGGACAATGTATCCTGTCAGAGATTGATTGTCTAGATGTTAGTAACAATTCTTTAACTTGTATTCCACTAGGGATGTTTTGACCCACTCCTGCTTCTGCTTATGATTTTAGATCTTGTGATGTTAGTTTATGGTTTTTAATCCTAGCAACAGCCACTTATGATTAATATGGTTTGGGACTATAAAAGGTGTACTTAAACCCCAGGAGGAGGTTGAAGAATGTAGACTTACAGCCTGCCCCTTGGTCCACAAACTGGAGCACCCAGATCTCTAACTGGTGAATAAAGTTTCTGTCTCCTGCTCTAAGAATGACTTGGTGATTTACTGCAATCTTGCCATAAGAATACTGAGAACATATAAACATATGTGTATATGTATGCATGCACAATATCATATACATGTATATATTACAATATCAATATCATATATATATATATATATATATATATATATATATACACACAACATCTTACCATTGCTACCTAGTATTCAATTTTAAGTCTACTAAAAAATTATACCAGTGTAGGTAGGTCTTTGTGATCAAAACATTAACCAGAATTAATGGCATAACTTTGATGTGATTAGGGGATAAAGATTGCAGGAGAAAATGATTTTGTTTGCACCCTCTTGGTTGCTTCTGCACTGTGTCTCTTTCTTTAATCACTCACTGTGTGAAAAGCCAACATCCATTTCCAGTATGCAGTGCTATGAAGAGGTCCACTTATCAAGAAAATAATGCCTCTTGCCACCAGCTATTGGAGTTAATTTGTACTTAACATTGTCCAAGCTTTTTATGGATGACTGTATGCCACAATGATAACTTGAATGTATTCTCATGTAAGTCACTGAGCCAGAGCTGCACACCAATGAATGCTTATATTCCTGACTTTAAAAAGGTGTAAAATGCTATTTTATTTATTTATATTTATTTATTTATTATTTTATTTCTTGTGCTTCTAGGTCTTGAACCTGAGGCCTTCTGCATACTAGGTAAGCAGTCTACCACTGAGTGATATTCCCCAGCCATGAAATAATCATTTTTTTTTCTTTAAGCTTCTAAGTTTTGAGGTAATTTATTTTACAACAGATAGTGAACACATGTCAATATGCCTATTATACATAAATAGGTATATTGACATGTATATGGGTATGTCTACACACATACTCAATATATTTAACTTTGATGAATGATGTTGATAAAACTTAAGTACAATTGTTTCAAGTTAACATTGACTTTATTGCATTATTGGACTAGATTGCCAAATTTCTTAAAGTAACTTAAAATGTAAGTCTTTACTGCCATCTACTGTTCATTTTAATTCAGGTTTACTTAGTAATGTTTTCTGTTTAAGGTGACCTATAATAGAATATATACATATATACTCAAGGCTTTTGAAAACTAGTTGCTTAATATCAGCAATAAAGTCTATTGTTTGTATTAAATAATAAGTATATATATAATACATATATAATATAATATGTATTCTGGGGAATGTATATATTACAATACCAAATGTTTTTAAAAACCTCTTATTTTCTGGCTTCACTATTTGAAGTTCAAAATTTCGTTACGTAAAATATTTAATGTTATGTCTAATTTTATGAAAAAGCTATTTTATAGATCATTAATAATAATAATAATATTTTCATTTATTTTGCTTTTATTGGCATATTATGGTTGTATATAATATTTGGACTTATTTTGACATAATCATACATGCATAAAATTTAATTTATTCCATTTTAATTCCATATGTTCACCCTTTCTTCCCCTCTTCTCTCCCAATTCTTTTTTTCTACTATTCTACATAGATTCATTTTTATATATTTAATTGGTGTTTTATAGACATACACAAAGTTTGAATTCACTTTGGTATATTTATAAAAGCACGTATTGCAATATATCAAATTCATTCTATATTAGTACCATATATTGGCTATTTGTAAGTTGCACTGATGTAAACATTGATGTGACTGTATCAATAGTATGTTCTTTTCAGTTCATTTGGATAAATACCAAGGAGTTTGATAGCTGGGTAATATGGTGGCTGTCATTCTGTTTTTTTTTTTTTTTTTTAAGAGAGAGAGAGATTGAGAGAGAATTTTTAGTATTTATTTTTTTAGTTTTTGGCAGACACAACATCTTTGTTTGTATGTGGTACTGAGGATCGAACCCGGGCTGCACGCATGCCAGGTGAGTGCGCTACCGCTTGAGCCACATCCCCAGCCCTCATTCTGGTTTTTTGATGAACCTCCATACTGATTTCCAGAGCGATTGTCCTAATTTGCAGTCATAACAACAATATATGAGTGTACATTTCCCCCCATATCCTTACCAGTATTTATTTTTATTTGTGTTTTTGAAAATTGCCATTCTGATTTCAGTGAGAAAATAATCCCAAAGTAGTTTTGCTTTGCAATTACCTGATTGTTGGAGATGTTGAACTTTTTTCTTGTATTTACTGACTTTTTTTCCCCCCAGAAATGCCTATTTGGTTCTTTTGTCTACTTACTGAATAGGTTATTTGCTTTTTTTGCAGTGTTTTTGTTTTTGTTTGGTATTCTGGATATTAATACCCTGTCAGAGGAGCAGAAGGCAACATTCTTCTCCCTTTCTTTCAACTATCACTAAACACTCTTTATTATTTCTTTTGCTGTGGAAAAGCTTTATTTTTTGATGCCATCTCACTCATTGATTATTGGTTTTCTTTATTATGCTTTGGGGATCTTGTTAAGGAAGTTGGTACCTGTATCAATATGTCGAAGTGTTGACCCTAAGTTTTCTTCTAGCTATTGCAAAGTTTTTCATCTAATTCTTAGATATCTGACCACTTTAATTAAACTTTTGTGCAGGTAAGACTTAGGAATACAGTTTCATATTTTAATTAATGGATATCCAGTTTTACCAGTACCATTTATTTAAAGGGCTATATTTTCTTTAAAGTATGTTTTGACATGTTTGTTAAGTATCAGATGACTATAACATCAGGTTTGTATCTGTGTCCTCTATTCTACTGATATTAATATGTATTTTAGTGCCAATACTATGCTGTTTTTGCTACTGTATCTCTGCAGTATAATTTTAGATCAGATATTGTGATGCCTCTAGCATCACCCCTTTTCCCAGGATTGATTTGGTTATTCTGTGTCTTTTATTTTTTCCCAATGAATTTAATTTTTTTTCTAGTTCTGTGAAGAATGCCATTTTTATTCTGATGGAAATTGCATTGAATCTGTATAACACTGTTGGTAGTATAACACTTTTGCCAATATTAATTATTTTTATACAAAAACATAGGAAGCCTTTTTATCTTCTAAGGTCTTCTTCAATTTCTTTCTTTTTTGTTCTATAGTTTTTATTGTAGAGAACTTAATGTTCCTTAGATTAATCCCCAAGTATTTTATTTTTTTTTTTAGGTTTCTGTGTGTGGGATAGTTTTCCGGATTTTCTTTTTAGCTGTATCACTCTTGACATTTAGGAAACTGTTGATATGTGAATATTGATATTGCCTTCTGCTACTTTGCTGAATTTACTTATCAATTCCAAAAGTTTTCTGGTAGATTTTTTTTGTGTCTTCTAGATATAGAATTATGTCATCAGCAAATAAAGAAATATTGATTTCTTCTTTTCCTATTTGCACCCCTTTAATTTTCTTGTGTTTGTTAGTTTCACTGGCTAGAGTCTCAAGAACAATATTTTATAGGAGTGGTGAGAGTTGACATCCAGGTCTTGTTTCCTGATTTTAGATAAGATGCTTTTAGTTTTTTTTTTTTTTTCCATTCAGCATGATTTTGCCTTGGATTTGTCATATGTAGTCTTTGTAATATTGTGGTAAGTTCCTTTTATCCCTAGATTCTCATATTTTAAAAATATTTTTTAGTTGTCAGTGGACCTTTATTTTATTTATTTATACATGGTGCTGAGAATAAAACCCAGTGCCTCACACTTGCTAGGTAAGCATTCTACCACTGAGCCACAACCCCAGCCCCACTCATGTGTTTTTAACATGAATGGGTGTTGAATTTTATCAAAAGTCTTTTTGTGCAGCTATTGAGATGATCACATAATTCCATTCACTAATTTTATTAATGTGGTGAATTACATTTATGAATGTGTGTATGTTGAACCAAACTTGCATCTCTTGGGTAGAAGTTACTGGACCATTGTGTACTATGAGTTTTTGAATGCTGATTTCTAACATTTTATTACAGGTTTCTGTATGTATGTTCATTAGGTATCTTAGTCTTCAGTGTTTTTTTTTTTTTCTTAGTGTGTCTTTGCCCAATTTTGGTATGAGGATGATACTGGCTTCCTAGAATGTATTTGGGGATGTTTCCTCTCTTGAACTTTACTTAGCCACACAGAAAACGACTTTATGGCATTTTCTAGTAAATGGATGGGTGCACAGACTATCATCCTAAGTGAAAGAAGCCAAAGGTCAAATATTTTTCTGATATGTGGACGCTAATCCACAATAAGTGAGAGTAGGGAAAAAAAAAAGAATGGAAGTTTAGTGGAGTAGACAAAGGGGAATAAAAGAGAGATGGGAAAATGAAAGACAGTGGGCCAGGTACAGGAACTACTTTCTGTAATCCCAGGAACTTGGAAGCCTGAGAGTGAGAATTGTATGTTCAAAGCCAGACTCAGCAAAGGTAAGGTGCTAAACAACTCAGTGAGATCCTGTCTGTAAATAAAATACAAAATAGGGCTGGGGATGTGGCTTAGTGGCCAAGTAACCCTGAGTTTAAACCCTGGTACTGAAAACAACAACAACAAAAGCAGTCAAATATATATTACATAATTTTTCTATGTACATATATAAATGTACCACAGTGGCTCTCATTAGTGTGCACATACACAAGAATTAATTTTAAAAAATAATCATTGGTAAATGGGCAGAAAGATCAGTAGAGAAGAGGGAAAGAAGGAAGGGTATGGGGAGGGGACTGAATTAGAACAAAATATATTGCATGATTTTATAATTATGTCAAAATGGATTCTACAGTTAGGCTTAACTTAAAAGAACAAATAAAAAATTCATGAAATAATTTGAGGAATACTGTTGTCATTTTTTTAAAAGCACTTGTAGAACCTAACTAAAAATCCACATGGTTCTGGGCTTTTCTTTGCTGGAAGACTTTGCTGTTTCAGTTCCATTGATATTGGTCTGGTGAGGTTTTCTCTATGTCCTGTTTTGGTTTGGGCAGATCATATGTGTCTAGAAATTTTTAAATGTCTTCTAGATTGTACATTTTATTTGAGCATGAATTTTCAAATAATTCTTAATAGTCATTTGAATTTCAGAGGTATCTAATTATATTTTATTTTTCATCTTTTATTTTATTCATTCTCTTTCTTTTATTTAATTTTCTAGGTGTTTATCAGTCTCACTTTTCTTTGCAATAAACCAATTCTTTTTTATTTACCTTCTGTATTACCTTTTATATTATTAATTTCATTAATTTTTACTACTATCTTAGTTGTTTCCTGTCTTCTACTGATTTTGGCATTAGTTTGTTTTTCCATTTCTAAGGCTGTGAAGTATAGCATTAGATATTTTATTTAGAGTTTTTATTTTATTATTTTAAATGTAGGCATTTGATGCTATAAACTTTTCTCTTAGAATTATCTTCATACTATCCCCTAGTTTTGGCATGCTATATCTTCTCATTTGTTTCTAAGAATTTTTTTTCTCATTTCTTTATTGGTCCATTCCTCATGTAAAAGAGTATGGTTCAATCTCTATGTACTTGTTTCATTTTATTATGTTCTGATAGGATGCATAAGATTGTATCAGGTTTTTGGTATCTGTTAAGATTTGCATTGTGATCTAGAATATGATTATTTTGAAAACACTCCATTAGCTGCCAAGAAACACTAAATTCAGTTGTTCAAAAGGTAAAATATTCTGTAGATTTGTGTTGGTCCATTTGATTCATAGTAATATTTAGAATCAGAAATATGTTGATTTTGTGTTTGGATGAAGAATCAATTATCTGAGATTCAATGTTAAAACATACTTTTTTTTCTATGTATTTAGGTGCACTAACATTTGGGACATACATATCCACTGTTGTTATATACTCATCTTGGGTTTTTCCCTTTACTCTTTATAGTGGTCTTCTTTTTCTTTTGCTTGAAATATATTTGTTATTCATAAGAACAGATATTTCTGCTTGGCTTTGAACTCTATTTCCATGCAATATTTTTTCCATTCTTTAACTTTTGGCTTATGAATGCCTTTTCTATGAAATTAACTTCTTACAAAAAACACATAGTTGGATTTGTTTTTAAACCCATTTTGCCAATCTATGTCTTTTAATTGAGCTGTCAATATCAATTATGTTCAGTGTTATTATGAAAAAATAGTTGTTATTTGCTGCAATTTTGTTTAGTTTGCTATATTTCATTTTGCTTTGATTTTTCACTTAGTTTGTTGCTCTTTTAGTAATCTTCATCTATTTGGGGGATTTTGTGTTTGCTTTGGGGTTCCTCTTTGTGCAGTATACCTTTATGTATTCTTTTTAGTGATAGTTTAGTAGTAATGAATTTTTTTAGTTTATTATTGCCATCAAAATGTTTCATTTTCTTACAATTCTGAAAGATCATTCTGTTGGATTTAGTAAACTCAGCAGGTAATTGTTTACTTTTAGAGCTTGAAATATCTCATTTCAGGTCCTTCTTGATTTTAGTATCTGAATTAAAAAAAATCAGAAGTGAATCTCATTGGTTTTCTTCTAAATATGACCTAATATTTAATTATTTTTTATGTTTGTCATTTTGCTTCAGTTGTGTCTTGGGGAAGCTCTATTTTTATTACTTCTCTTTTAGTCCTCTATTCCTCCTATATATGTGTATGTCTAACTTATAAAATGGGAAAATGTTCTGTTTGCTCTTTTTTTTTATTCCTTATACCCCATTTTAGTTAATTGAATATTTTAATAATCATTTTTTTATTCTTCAAAATCTTATTTACTTGTATATCTGTGGGTTTCTTTATTGGGGGGATTCCTTTATATCTGTGGGTTCCTTTGTTGGGGGTGTTCTTTATATCTATGGGTTCCTTTGTCAGCAGTGTTGCTTTGTAGGGAGATTTCTTTGACTGTTTCCTCATGTTTTCAGAGGTTTTGTAGTAGTATATCTATTGCATTGAATTCTCTTTATCTTCTATATATGTGTTTTTGTGTGTGTAGTTTTTTTTTTTTTTTTTGTTCTGGGGATCTCTGTGCTTTTTTGTTTGTTTGCTTGTTTGTTTTCTGTAAGAATAGATATATAGAAGTGGAAACTGAGGTTCCCTTTTTATTCTTATTTTTTTTTTACTTGAAAACTCGTTGTTAGTTTGGTGTTTATTTCTGTCCTGCATGTTGAAGTGTTATTGTGAGTCAAGTGGGTCTAGTTCATTTGTGAAATTATGTTCCCTGTTCCTTGGCTAAATTTTGAGTGTTGTTCATCAGCATAATTTCTTCTCTTTGAACTTGAAGTATCTCAATTACTTTCCAACTCCTCTTAGAGAAAGGGAAAGCAAGGACTAGCAATTAATGTTAACAACCAATGTACAGTCTTAAAATAAATGTCTGATGTCTACTTTCACATCTGTAACACTAATTACTAAATGTAGAGAAATGTTGGGGTCAAAATTTAACATTGACATCAAAAATGAATAATCATAAACTAGATCAGATATTAACCTACAGGTTATATTATTTTTATTTAATAAATATAATGTTAATAAATATATACTTATAATATTAGTATTATATTAATAAATATGTAATAAATGTTTTATTTAATAAATATATTATTAATAAGTATTATATTTATTAAATAATCACAATAGCAGAATAGTGTAAGAATTTCATAAACTATATATTAGATAGTGCAATTACATTTCATTACATGAAGAGAAAAAATAGTAAGAAGACAAGAAAATACTTAGAAATACTTGAAAAGAGAACAGAAGAGAAGGAGGGGAAAATAGCAGATAAAGGTGTTACTTATTAGATGAAGGAGTAAAATTATTAAAAAAAAATAAAATACAGAGAGGAAGAGGAAACAGGAAAATCTGGTTAGTAGTGTAGGAAAGATTGAGGAAAGGGTAATAAGAAAAATGAAATTCAATGAAGAAACAACTAATGGATCAAATTAAAACAAACTATGTAAAATTTTATCCCAGCAAAGTCAAAGTCCACATAATAAATGGGCAAAAAGAGAGTAATTAAAGTAAAAAGCATGAATATATATGTGCATGTATGTGTATATATATATATATATATACATATACATATATGATATATATAAATATATTCATATTTATGTATATGTATATATATAAAATATTAACATATGTGTATATATATATTCACATACATACACCTACATACTCACACATAATTGTGCAAAGAAGAAAAAGTTACAAAAATTAAAATTTAAAAATAGAATAAATAATAAAACAGGAAATATAAACATAAAAAGCAAAAAGAAAGAAGAAAAGAATAGAAAAAAAAACTTAATGAGAAAAAAATGAGCTTGTTTCCACTGAGATTCTCAGAACTGTTGGCAAGGATGGATGTTCATTTCTTATCTTGATGTACAATTCTTTGTTATTTATTTTTGGAAGCTCTTTACCCTTGTAACAAATGCTGGGTATTGTTAAATGCCACATATTTGTTTTTCTCACCCAATTGCCAGCTATTTTGCTTAGGAACCAAAGCTTGTTATAGGAGTTCTCAACTTCCCATCTTCCAGTATATGATGGAATAGACTGGAAATTGTTGACAACTGTCATCTTTCCATAGTGGGACTGATGCAGAGTTTCAAGTTGAAAGCTCCAGTATTTGAACTTTTATCTTAAGTGACACTTGAAACTCAGTTGGCATTTGAAATTTGGTATGCATCCCCTGTTGCTAGTGAGATGCCAACCTCTGATGGATGTCTGGGGACTTAGAGATGTCTCCAAATTTTCCCTTTTAGGGTTAAGAGTATAAACTTTAACAACTTCTCCATATTCCGTCTTCATGGTTGTGAATTACTAAGGATCAGACTTTCAGTAGAGATGTACCCATTTCTTCCCTGATGCTTGTATGGAATAACAAAGGGATCTCTCCTCTGTAATCCTAACACAATCCTTTCTGCACATGTTTCAAACACACTGATCCAAATATACCCTTAAACCCACAATAGGCAGCAGCTGGATCAGGTTGCCAGCTTTCTTTATAAATTCCCAGTCTCCAGACTCTGATTGCTGCTATAAAGGCTTGAAAATATTTTCTGCAACCAGTGTTGATTCCATTTGGAATCTCTGCCTCTTGACTTGTTGATTTTAATTATTTTTACTCAAAAACTTCTCCCACTATCTCTGGGCTCATTGAGATCAGCCTCCCTTTCTATTTCACAAGTTCTGCCGACTCAATTTTTGCACCGAGTGTTCCTTTCTCTCTGCCTGTACTCCACCTCCCCTCTGCAGTGTGCTGGTGTATCTTAAGTGTATTAGTTGTATTATTTCTTTTATTATGTTTAGAGTTTCTAACTTTCTGTGTTTCTTTGATTATTTTTCTGCCCAGTGCCAAGAATTCCCTTAGTCAACTACTTCTCTGAGCAATCTTTTTGTTTCTGAAATTTTTAGCCAAGACACTGCTGAAAAGGTCACCTTTAATCTCTCATCTTCATTTTGTATTTTCAATTCATTAGTGTAAAATACATTGTACTTTCCCTCCTAAACTTATAGAAGTTTTGATAAGCAGATAATGGCTATTCAAAATGAAGAAATTTATCATTAACCAATTACATTGTTATATACAACTAATTAATATAACTTTCTATTGAGCAAATTTGATATTCTACATATAGCTTCTAAAATTTATAACTGCAAAAAGGACATTGATTATAAAATTGTGAAGGTCACACTAAAAGACAAAAAAATATTAGACATCTCTTTCCTAAACCTTTCTGAGAATAGTAAAATGAAGAAGCACCTCATATGGACACCATATTTCCTGCTACAACTCTCTTTTTTTAAAGAGAGAGTGACAGAGAGGGAGAGAGAGAATTTTAATATTTATTTTCTTTTAGTTCTCGGCGGACACAACATCTTTGTTTGTATGTGGTGCTGAGGATCGAACCCAGGACACTCGCATGCCAGGCGAGTGTGCTACTGCTTGAGCTACATCCCCAGCCAAAACAACTCTCTTAACTGACCCAAAGAAGGAGCAGACAGTTAGCAATGCTCATTCAATATTTCATGTGAAACTATTTGGGGGGGGGGGGAAGGTGTGGGGGGGGAAATAATG
>NW_026000057.1:19421408-19438184 GCF_001458135.2 Marmota marmota marmota | reverse complement strand
GTGGGGGGGGAAATAATGACTCTGTAGAAACCTAACATTATAAAATTACTGTCTTTTTCCCCCATAATATTTTATTTTCTGTAGGTATTTTATGCTTTAAATTGCTTGTCATAGTATATGTAATTGCTAAATGTCAAATAATGGTGATAATGAGTATAAAAGAAAGATATATACATAATAAAAATATAGTATAGATAAATATATAGATAGATGCAGAGATAGAGATCTCATTTTCAAAGATTAGAATAAAGTTTCTAAAAGCAGTAATAAGTCTAACTCAGACAAACTGAACTTATTCTTTTGTTAGACTGGTTTCTCCTTGGTATGATTATGCATAGTCATAACATAACCTTCAAATCTTTCTATCACATTGGGCTATTCACTATAGATAATTGGTTAGTGTTTTATTTCCATGCTGAGTAAAGTAATAATGTTAATGAAAGCATTTTATAAGCAATATATTGACAGACATAATTTAAGAAAAAATTAATCTTATAAAACATCTGGTATTTGCTAGCATTTTTTGTAAATTTCTCATTGAATATTTTGATCAATTATCTAATTTTATGTAGATGACACAAAAAAATCTCTCAAAACTGAGAATTTGTCTTTATAAACCAAGCATACAGTGCAACACAGCTTACATTTAGTTTTCTTTTACTCTCTTTAAATGATAATAATGAGACAGAGTGAAAGTATTTTTAACAAGGTTGATGAGAGGAAACTTATAAAAACTCAGTTGTCATTATCTATTGTTTTACTCATATTTTTTGTGATCTTATGAGATTGTGATTAAAAATGCCAAAAAGAAATTAAATTTGAGAGATTATTATTTATTGCACAATTAATGAGTTGTTTTCTTTGGTGACTATTTTATAAGTATAGATTAATATAGAAAATCATCCACAAAGGAAACTTAATTATCTTGCTTGTAGTTAATTTTGATGTTGTTAATAAATAATTTCTTGCAACAATGCTGACATTACACATTTGAATTTGTTAACTGTGAAGAAAATATTTAACAAGTTTTTTTTCCCTAAAGTCATTAATATCTGCATGAAACAAATAAAATTTTGACATATTAGCATTATTTTCCCTAAGATTTCATATGTGAAAATAGAATTGAAGATAAACAAATAAAGTATGTATACTTATAAACTATAAAAATGCATGTAAATTTATAAACAGAAATCAATAGTTGTTATCTTTATATAATAATTAGTTATTTGATATCTCTGATATATATATATATATCAGATATATGAGATAAATATATAAATATCTCATATATATATATATATATATATATATGAGATAAATGCTTACAAACAAACTTTTATTTTAAATTATTAGTAGTTATTAAGTCCTATCAACCTATGCAATTGTAGAATAAAAATATCGTTCATTATTAAAGTAGTAGCTTTATTCAACTTAGGATTATTTATTTATGGATCAGACAGTATGATCAAGAAAAATGTGCAGTGACTTCATCAGTGTTTTAAATACTAGGTTATTCTAGTAATTACTTCTTACATGGTGAACATTTTAACCTTAATATATTGCTCCATAAAATGGAATACAATATTGTATAGAAAAAGACTAACAACAGAGAAAGAAATTGAATTTCTCTTTGGGGCTATGACATTACCTGAGGGTATAGAATGCATGGGCTCTCTCTTGTTCAGTGAGAAGGTCCATGAGACAGGGTAGAGGAGAGTGTGGCTCCGGAGTTGATAATCAAGACCTCCAGAGATGAGGCAGGAAGCAGGTCTGATTTTATTGCACAGTTACCATGTATATTTACTCAACCTGTAGCTAAGCAGATTACAGGCAACCACCAATGCAATGTCTGCTAACTATTCTTGCAGTGACCAATTGAGGGGTGGGCTTTGGAGCAAGCACAGGGATCACAACACATGGCCTCACATCCAGGGCTGTGCCTACGGGGTAAACGGCCTGCCACTCTCACACCTAGCATGAGGGGAGTGGCCTGCCACTCAGATGTCCTTAAAGTATGCCATGTATGCAGAACTCCAAGCACTTGTCCCCACAATAGAAGACTGCCTGTGACTATAGATTTCAAGAGAAGATGAAGAAACTTATGAAATTGAAAGGGAAAAGAGGAATAAAAAATCAATATTTTGGCTCCCTATTTCCCTCTCTTATTGTTTCTTTTGCTGAGACAAACTTTTTAGTTTGAGTAAGTCCCATTTGTTGATTCTGGTTATAGTTTGAGGTCTGGTATCGCCTACATCCTGGGAACAAATCTTTACTCCTCACACTTCAGATAGAGCCCTAATATCCAGAGTATACAAAGAACTCAAAAAATTAAACAATAAGAAAACGAATAACCCAATCAACAAATGGGCCAAGGACCTGAACAGACACTTCTCAGAGGAGGACATACAATTCTTTGGGCACTTGCCAACATATGTTCATAATTGTAATAGCTCATTTCAGTGCTTACTGCTCTGGAATTCAAAGGCCTCTGCATCCTGCTATCTGCAATCCTACACAAGTACCACTATACTGATTTAGCAGGAGTCTGTTTTGAGAGCTTAACCAAAGGTGAGAGCCTCTGAAACAATCCTGTGGAGAATTAAAGTGATTGGAAATTGGTCTGTGATACAGAGAAGTGAGAAGGCTTTCTATTTGAGACAAGCACTTGAGAAATGTGGGGAATAAACAGTCACATGTGATTTTATGTGGTAACTATGTCTTGTAACAATATTGCTACAGATGGTAAATTGGATGATGTCTGCTTCTATCTATTCTCAGTAAAAATAATTTTGGTCTCATAACCTACTTTGTCCCTCCAGGTGGACAGCACAAATGGTTTCAGGGTCCTTGACAGGTTTTAGGACATGTCATTAGCTCTACCCTTGGAGTATAAAGAGCAAATAGTTATGGAATAAATTTTTCACTGGGGAAGAACTGTGTTCTGTTCTAAATTAAATCATACTGGTATAATTTAATTTAGAACAGAAGGGAAGTTGAAAATTATTCCAGCTACAAATCACTCTTGCTGGTCACCTGATTAGCAATAAAACAACAACAACAACAAAAAGGATGACTAACACCTAGTTGTTACTCTCTTCAAGTTGCCTAAGATGACATGGGAAGAAGCTCTGATCAGTACAGGTGTTTATGGACATGCATTTCTTCTCACATAATTGGTCATCTGAGTGGAAATTAAATGTTCACTTTTTAAAAGATAATTTAAATACTACTGTTTTTAAAAATATATGAATATCTATTTAGCTATCATTCTCTCTTTATACACCCACACATTGGCCAAATATTGTGTCTCTCTTTATTCTTTACTTTCATTATTTTTTTATTTTTAATTTTTCTTTTTTAACTGGGGATTGTATTCAGGGACATTCCACCACTGAGCCACATCCCCAGTCCTATTTTGTATTTTATTTAGAGGTAGGGTTTCACCAAAATGTTAAGCACCTAGCTTTCGCTGAATCTGGCTTTGAACTGGTGATCCTCCTGCCTCAGCCTCCCAATGTACTGGAATTATGGGCATGGACTGCCACATCCAGGTATTATTGTTTTTAAAATATTGAATGTTTACTAATTCTTTTCTGTTCACTCTTTTTTCCTTTTGTTTTTAATTTTTAACTTTATATTTTCACTTTTTTTTTTTAAATATATATTTATTTTTTAGCTTTCGGCGGACACAACATCTTTGTTTGTATGTGGTGCTTAGGATTGAACCCGGGCCGCATGCCTGCCAGGCGAGCGCGCTACCGCTTGAGCCACATCCCCAGCCCCGATATTTTCACTTTTTTATTAGTGCATTATAGTTCTAGATTATATTGGGTTTCAATTTGATGAAACCATAAAACCATGGAATATAATTTGCTCCAATTTGGTTCTTGGTGTTTCCCTCTTCTATCCCCTCCTTCTCCCCTTTTTTTTTCCTCCACTATACTGGTCTTTCTTCTATTAATTTATACATTATTTTAGGTTAGGACTTATAGATATACATAAAAATGAAACTCACTGTGGAATTATATATTTGTGCATAGCCTAATTTTGTCTGCTTCTGGTTAGAACTACCTCCACAAGAAACCAGGCAGAGTGTGCTCACTAATAATTAATTGAGTTTGTGAAATTTTAAGCAGCTAGCACAAACAATTATGGATTTCCAAGTCCAATTGCATTCACTCATCCATATGGTGCAAAATGCAGTAAAACCTAAAAATTAAAAGTATTCTTGCAAGCGAACCCTTGAACCTTGAAGAATCAAATATGGGGAGCAAAGTGGGCATAACAAAAGGATTAATTCAGCTAAGTATCAATGAAATCTGTTTGAAAATCTTGGAAAGGAATTTTAATAAATTGGTAATTAACTGCTAGCAACTAAAGTGCTTCCAAAAGAAGGTGTTCCTGTGTGTGCTGAAAACTCCTTCTGGTTACAGCTACTTCAACCAGAAACAAAGCAGAGTATTCTCACAAATAGCTAATTGAGTTTGTAAACCTTTAAGCATCTAGAACAAACCATTTTTTATTCCCAGGTCCAATTCCATTTATTCAACTATATAGGGCAAAACATATTGAAACTTAAAAATTAAAAGTATCCTTGCAAGCAAACCCTTGAACCAAGAAAAAAAAACCAAATATGTGGAGAAATATGGGACTGGTGAAAGGATCAATTTTGTCAAGTTTCTGTGAAATTCACCTGAGAATATGGGTGAGGACTTTCAGTAAACACTGTAATTTCCTGCTAGCTGCTAAAGCATTTACAAAAGTACGTGTTCCTGCATGAGCTAAGAAATTATTCTTCTCAGGGCTTCATCAATCAGAAACAAAGGATAGTGTGCACACTAAGAACTAATTGAGTTTGTGAAATTTCAAGCTGCTAGCACAAGCAATTTTTTATTTCCTAGACAAATTCCATCCATTCATTCATATAGGGCAAAATACAGTGAAACCAATAATTATAGATTCCTTGCAAGTCCACCCTTGCACATAGAAGAATGAAATTGGTGAGAAATGTGAGACTAGTGAAAGGATCAATTTTGAATAGTTTCAGTGAAATCCATCTGAAAATCTTGTGAAGAAATTTCAGTAAATTTATAAATTTTTCCAGCAGGTAAAATGTTTCTCGAAGATGTTCCTACATGTGCCTAGAACTGCTTCTGTTTAGGGCTACTTCAAACAGAAACAAAGCAGAGTATGCACACTGAGAAATAATTCAGTTTATAAAATTTCAAGCAGCTAGCACAAAAAGTTTTTGATTTTCAAGTCCAATACCATTGATTCAACCTTGTAGGGCAAAATTCAGAGAAACCTAAAAATTGAGAGTGTCCCAGCCAGCAAACCCTTCAACCTAGGAGGACAAAATGTGGGAAAGAATGTAGGACTGGTGAAAGAATCAATTCTGCTAAGATTTAATAAAACTCATCTGAAATTCTTGGAAAGAAATTTTAGTAAATTTGTATTTTCCTGTTAGCAGCTAAATTACTTCCAAAAAAGGTGTGTCTTCATGTACTGAGAAATGCTTCTGGTTAAAGCTATTACAACCAGAAACAAAGCAGGGTGTGCTCACTGAAAATTAATCGAGTTTGTAAAATTCCAAGAAACTTGCAAAAACCATTTGGATTTCTAGGTCCAAATACATCCATTCATTCATGCAGGTCAAACCTCAGTGCAAGCTTAAAATTAAAAATGCCCTTCAAAGCTAACCCTTTAATATATAAGTACCAAATTTGAGGAGCAATATGGTATGGGTGTAAGGAGCAATTCTGCAAAGTTTCAATGCAATCCACCTGAAAATATCTAGGAGATATTTCTGTAAGTTGGTAATTGCCTGCTAGCAGGTGAAGTGCTTCCAAAGCAAGTTGTTCCTGGATAACTGAGAACTGTTTCTAATTAGGGCTACTTCAAACACAAACAAAGCAGTGTGTGCTTGCATAGAACTAATAGAGTTTGTGAAAGTTCAAGCTGCTACCAAAAACACTTTGGATTTCCAGGTCAAATTCCATTAATTAATGCACATAGTGTAAAACACAATTAAACTAAAATATTGATAGTATCCTGTTAAGAGAACAATTGAACCTAGGAGAAACAAATATGGGGAGCAACGTGAGACTGGGGAATAGATCAGTTCTTTCAATTTTAATGAAATTCATCTGAAATGCTTGGGAAGGAATTTCAGTATATTTGTATGTTCCTGCTTCCAGCTAAAGTGCTTATAAAATATGATGTTCTTACATGTGCTGAGAACAGCTTTTGCTTAGAGCTACTTCAACAACAGAAAAGCAGAGTATGCTCACTAAGAACTAATTGAGTTTGTGAAATTTCAAGCAGCTAGCACAAACTGTTTTTGATTTTCAGGTCCAACACCATTCATTAATTCATGTACAGAAAAATGAAGTAAAAATATAAAGTGTTCTTGAAAGTGAGCTCTTGAATTAAGAGAACCACATTTGGGGAGTAAGGTGAGAATGGTGAAAGTATAAATTGTGCCAACTGAATAAAACCTGTCTGAAATTCTTGGGGAAAATTTTCAGTATGCTGGTAATTTTCTGTTAGCAGCTAATGAACTTCAAAATGAATATGTTCCTGTATGTGAAGAGAACTGCTTTTGGTGTGGGCTATTACAACCAGAAGAAAAGAAGAGTGTGCTCAGTAGGAACTAATTGCATTTGTGAAATTTCAAGCAGATATTAGAAAACTTTTTTTTTTAAATTTCCAGCAGCAATCCCATCTATATAGGGCAAAACACAGTGAAACCTAAAAATTTAGTGTCTTTTAAAGTGACCCTTGGACCTAGGAGAAAAAAAATATGGGTAGAAATGTGGGACTGGAGGAAGTATAAATTTTGCAAAGTTTAAATGAAACCTTTCTGTAAATGCTTGGGAGAAATTTCAGTAAACTGGTAATTTCATGCTAGTAGCTAAAGCAATTAAAAAAAAAGGTGTTCCTGCATGTGCAGAGTACTCCTTCTGCTTATGGATATTACAAACCCAAACAAAACACAGAATGCTCACTGAGAAATAATTGAGTTTGTAAAATTTCAAGGAGCTAGCACAAAATATTTTTGATTTCCAGGTACAACTCCATTCATTCATCCATACAGGGCAAAACAAAGTGAAATCTAAAAATTAAAGTGTCCTTGTAAGTGAAGTGTTGAACTAGGAGTACCAAATTTGTGAGCAACGTGGGACTGGTGAATATGTTAATTCTGCCAAGCTTTAATGATATCCATCTGAAAATCTTGGTGACAAATTTCATTATGCTAGTAATTTTCTGCTAGCAGCTAGAGCATTTCCAAAAGAAGGTGTTACTTCATGTGCAGAGAACTGCTTCTACTTAGAGATACTACAACCAGAATCAAAGAAGAGTGTGCTCACTAAGAATTGAGTTTGTGAAATTTTAAGCAGCTAGCAAAAAAACCATTTTTGATTTCCAGTTAAAATTCCATTCATTCATGAATATAGGCTAAATTGCAGTGAAACATAAAAATTGAATATGTCCATGAAAGTGAATTCTTGAAACTAGATGACTCAAATTTGGGGATCAAAGTGAGACAGGTAAATGGCACAAATATGAAAATTTTGATGAAATCCCTTTGAAAATCTTGGAGAAAAAAAATTAGTAAATTTTTATTTTCCTGCTATCCACTAAAATGCTTCCAAAATTACATGTTCCTTCATGTACTGAGAAGTGCTTCTGATTAGGCCTACTCCAACCAGAAAGAAAGTAGAGTGTGCTGATTAAGAACTAATTGAGTTTTTGAAATTTCTAGCATCTATCAGGAACCATTTTTGATTTTCATTTCCAATACCTTTCATTCAAGCTTATAGGGCAAAATGTAGTGCAACCTAAAAATTAAAAGAGCCCTTACAAGCAAACCATTGAACTTATGTGAACAAAATTTGGGGAGCAATGTAGTACTGGTGAATTGATCAATTCTACCAAGTTTTAATGAAATTCATCTGAAAATCTAGGGAAGAAATTGCAAATTTCAAGCAGCTGGAAAGCACCATTTTTGATTTCCAGGCCCAAATTCATACATTCATTGATATTGGGAACAACAAAGTAAAACCTAAAGATTGAAATTGACCTTGAAAGTGAACCCTTGCTATAGAACCAAATTTGAGGAGGAATGTGAGACTAGAGAAGGGATAGATTCTGCCAAATTTTAACAAAATCTGTCTGAAAATCTAGAGGAGAAATATCAGTAAATTTGCATTTTCCTCTTGGCAGCTGAAGTGATTCAAATGAAAGGTGCCCCTACATGTACTTCAACCACAAACAAAGCAGAGTGTGCTCACTAGAAACTAAAAGTTTATGAAATTTCAAGCAGCTCAAACAAACAGTTTTTGATTTCCATGTTCAAATTCATTAATTCATGCATATAGGTGGAAATGAAGTGAAACCTAAAAATTGAAAGTGTCCTTGCAAGTGAACCTTTGAACCCAGGATAACAAACTTGGGGAGCCATCTGAGAATGGTGATTGGATCAATTCTGCCAAATAATAATGAAATCCCTTTGAAAATCTTGGGGAGGAATTTAAACTTAGTAGGGTAGGAAAAGGATAAATCCTGCCCACTATAAAAAAAAAAAAAAAAAAAAAAAAAAAACAACTGACAAATTTATCCCTAAACCTAACTCTAAAAATTACCATAACCCTAATCCTAACCTTTAATTTAACTCTAACCAGATAGTGAACCTTTGTACCTAGAAGGCCCAAACTTGGGAAGCCTTCTGGAACTAGGTCAACTATAAATCAAGTCCAGTATGAAAAAATCTGACCCCAAAATTTTTGGAGCTATTTCAGTACATGGGCATTTCCCAGTTTTCTCCCAACACACTTCCAGACAAATTGTTCCTGCATATGTCTGCTTAAAGCTACTAAGAAAATGAACCAACCAGAGAATGAGCACTGAGAACTGATTGAGTGTATAAGTTTCAAGCAACTAGCACAAACCCTGTTTGATTTCCAGGTCCATTTCCTTTCATTCCTAAAGGGCAATATGAAGTGAAACATGAAAATCCAAACTGCTCCTGCCAGGGAAACTTTGCACCTAGAAGAATCTAATTTGGGGAACCTAGTAAGCTAGGCCAAGGATAAATCCTCTCATGTTTCATAGTAATTCGATAAAATACAACCTTACCTTTAATGCTAACTCTTATGCTAACCCTAATCCTAACCCTAATCCTTAACCTAACCCTAACCTGTTAGTGAAACTTTGAAGCTATAAGGCCCAAACTTAAGGGGGCTAGTGAGGCTTGGGAAAAGATGACTCCTCCCCAGTGTCAAAAGTCTGACCAAAAGTATTTAGGAGCTATTTTAGTACATGGGCATTTCCCTGTGTTCTCCTAAAGTTCTTTCAGATAAGTAATTTCTGCATATTTACCACAAAGCTACTTACACAATGAACCAACCAGATAGTGCACACTGAAAACTGTTTGAGTGCATAAAGTTTCAAGCAGCTTGCACAAACCCTGTTTGGTTTCCAGCTCCATTTCCTTATATTCCTATAGGGCAATATGAAGTGAAATATGAGAATTCAAACTTTTCATGAAAGTGAACTGTTGCACCTAGAAACCTCAAACTTGGGGAACCTACAAGGCTAGGAAAAGAATGAATCCTGCCCAGTATCAAAGTAACCTGACTAAATTTAACCCTAACCCTGATGCTAACTATTACCCTAACACTAATCCTAACCCTTAGCCTAACTCTAACCTTTTAGAGAACATTTGAACCTAAAATCCTCAAACTTGGAGAGCCTAGTGGGGCTAGGAAATATATGAATCCTACCCAGTATCAAAGAAATTCCACCAAAAAATTTTTGGAGATATTTCAGTTCATGGGCATTTCTCTGTTTTCTCCAAAAGTGCTCCTATATAAGTTCTTCCTGCATGTTTCAGCTTAAAGCTACTTCAAAAGAAATAATCTGTCGGTTGTTAGCACTGTGCATAAAAGCAGAAAGAAGACCTGCTCAAGAGGATTAGGACCATGACCCTGGCTTTCTCCAATATCTTTGGCCTGGTGTATTAGCCCTTTTACACCACCCCATGTGACCCTGTGATGGGGCCTCCTGTAGAGTCCTCTTGCTCTCTTGCATTTTTGCTTTCTCTCATCTTGGAGCATGCAGTGGGCCATCATTGTGGGTAGGATTCCAGGGTCAGATATAGCAGGATGGAATCCAGATGGACTGAGAATTGTTTTCTGGGAAGACACAATCAAAACTCCTACCCAACATCAGGAGTGGAAAAGGTTCCGACCACTGATTGTTTAAGGGTCTTTATATTGCACTAAGGGTAAGTGGGATGGGCCCGTGAAGGGGGCCCAATACCGAAAAGCAAGTGTACAATCATATAATCCTTAGGCACTGCTAAAAAATTTAAAGTAAAGAGGACAGTATTAAGAATATCATGGAGAGACCACAGGGAGGTGCTGTCTCTCCCCTTTTGTTTTAAAATGGTGGCCTTCAGCTCTTTGTGGGCTCCTTCCACTATTCCTTGTCCCTGGGAGTTGTAAGGAATACCAGTGGTATGTGTGATGTTCCACTTGGAGCAGAATTCCTTAAAGCCTGTACTATTGTATGTGGGGCCATTGTCTGTTTTTATTAGATATGGTACTCCCATGGTTGCAAAACAGCACAAGAGGTGAGAACAGACATGTGTGGATTTTTCTTCTGGGGCTGCTGTGGCCAGGAGGATCCAGGAGTAGGGGAGTAGGTATCTATGCATATATTAACATATTTTAAACACCCAAAGAATGGCACATGAGTGATATCCATTTGCCAGAGGGCATTGGACTTTAGACCTCTAGGATTAACACCTTGTGATTGCAAAGGTCCTATGGGCAAGAAAGGCATGCATTTGGTGCACTGCTTAGTATCTGCTTGCAATTTTCCTTTGTTAATTAAGGGGAAAGTTTGGGCAAACTATGGGCTGATTGATGGAACTTGCTGTGCAGCCTGATTGCCTGATCAGGCAAGAAGATCTCATAAGTTTCACAGGTCAAGTTATCAGCCTCTTCATTCAGTTGTGACAAGGACCCAGGCAACCCAGAATGGGCTTGGATATGCTGAATATAAAGGGGATTAGTTCTTCCTTCTAGGAAGGTTTGAATAGATTCTAGGAGCAAAGTAACCATATTGGTATCATTATTTATGGAAGCAAAAGGCAATCTAGGAATAGCCATGCCACCATATTGGCTGTCCATCACAACATTAATAGGTTCAGGGAACTGTGGCAAGACCAAGTTTATAGCTGACAATTCTATTGCTTGGGCAGACCCAGGGAAGTAATTATGTTGGAATTTCCTTTTTTAACCCAATATCAGGGTGGAAATAGATTATACCAATTTTCCCTGTGGAGATGTCATCTGTGAACACCAAGGACACACCAGGATTAGGCTGGTTCCTTATTATCTTTGGTTGTTTTATAGGCACAAGGGAAATGGTTTGCAGGATTCTTGATGGAGGCATATGACAGTCAAGGCCCCCTATGAAATTAGCCATGGCCACTTGGAAAGTAGGGCTAAGCATCATAGGATTATTCACCTATGAGGTTGTGAGAGTAGTTATGAGCCTATCTGGTTCCTTCAAGTCCAGCTTTCTCAGTAGGAACCTTCTCAATGAGGAGATAATCTGTGAGATGCTTTCCATTTGACTTTGGACTTTTTTTGGTGCACTGGTGGAGGTGTGTACCCATGATATGGTTTTGTCTGGCTCTTGCCAGATGACTCCAGTAGAAAGCCCAGGAGTTAGGCATTATTGCCCTGACATCCTTCTTAGGGTCATAGCATTTTACCTCCATGTTGTTTAGGGATGTATTAACCAAGAGCTTCAGGGGTAACCTTTCCGGGGGGAGTCTAAATGTGGTCTCCCTTTAGCAAATCAAATGATCTTTTGTTGAGTAGTGATCTTTAAAGATGGTCTTACTCAATTTAAGTGCTCCAGGATAGTCTGTAATTTGTTCAAGGTAGGCTTTTCAGGGAGAGCAACATGAGGAGCTGCTTGCATAACAGCTCCTGGCAGGATGCAATGTCCTAAAAATTTTAAAGGGGGTTCCTTTTGGATCTTTTCTAGGGCAATAGTCAATCCCAATTCATTGAGTTTGTCAACCAAAGCTGTGAAAGCCTGTTGCAGTATAGCCTCTTTCTCATATGCCAAGAGTAAGTCATACATGTGTGTACCACAACAAGTTCTCTATATTGCTCAAGGCCTTTTAGAGCTTGAACAACAAACAACTGACAAATAGTGGTGCTGTTTTTCATGCCTTCTGGTAACACTTTCCACTGAAAACGTTGTGCGGGCACTGAATTGTTAATGACAGGTACCGTAAATGCAAAACGTTTTCTATCAGCTGGATGCAGTGGAATGGAGAAGAAACAATCCTTTATGTCTGCTATACGAATTTTGTAGCTTTTTGGAACACATTGGGTTAATGGAAGCCTGGGATGAGTGGTGCCCATCTTTTGCATAGTTTCATTTATGGCTCGCAAGTCCTGAAGTAATCTCCACTTGCCTTTTGCCTTTTTTCTGGATAAAAAGATTGGGGTATTCCATGGACTATTAGAGGGCTCAATATGGCCCAAAGCCAATTGCTCTTTTACCAATTCCTGGATATGCTGTAACTTTTCTTGGGAAAGTGGCCATTGTTCCACCCATACTGGTTCATCAGAGAGCCATTGCAACCATATAGGGAAAGGAGCTGTAATATGAAGAGTGGACCTTAATATTGGGTGGGCATCTGAAATCCCTCTCTTAATGTTGGGTCTTTCAAATCTGTGTCTATTATGTCATCATAAAAGGCCTGATCATCAGTAGTGAGCACTGCTCCCATGGAGACTAAGATATCTCTGCCAAATAGGTTGTTAGGTATTCCTTCCACCACTAGGGGGTGGAGGGTTCTTTGGTTGCAATCCATGTCCTTCTATGTCCATCCCTGTTTTGCCTGCCTAGAGGGGATTAACCTTCTGACCTATGTAACATTGGGCCCTGGTTTAGTGACCCATGACTTGGGTACCTCCTCCAACCTCAGCAATGTTAAGTCAGCCCCTGTGTCCATCAACCTTTTTAAAATTCTCCTATTTATCCTTAGCATTACCCTGGGTTTGTTGTTCTCACTAATAGGGATTGTCCACCATATTTCAGTGTCCCTTATATCCTTCTGATTGGTTGTTTGGCTTTGTTTTTGTCTCCCTCTATTCTAACCCTCCCTTGGTCGTCGGGGCTGGGGGAAGGGTACCCTGAGAGTAGATTAAAGGCTTCCTTGCACAGTTTTGGCTTGACCAATAGTTTCTATCCCAGTGCTGTTTCTTCTTACACCATGGGCAGAGGCCCTGTTTGTCCCCTCCTCTCCAAGAAGGGCAGTCTCAACAAAAGTGCCCTTTTCCTCCACAGCTCCAGCAAACATCTGCCCTATTTTTGTGATTCATGGACAGAGCTGAGAATGCAGAGGCCATCAACATGGCCTGCTGGCCTGGTTTTCCCATATCTTGAGCAGCCAAAATCCAGTCATCCAGTGGCCATTGCATACTGGTGCCACTGGTATCCTATGTTCCTTATTTAGTCCATCTCAGATTAATTCCTTGGCTAAGGCTACACTGGCCCCTTCATGAGATACCTTTCCTTCTACTGCCTTCTTTACTCTGTGAATAAACTGTGGTAAGTCCTCAGTGGCTTTCTTCCTTAGGTCCTGCATAGAAACTGTACCTTCCCCAGCTGGTAACTTCCTCCAGGCTCTCAGAGCACAGAGCTACACCTGATCTAAATAATTTGGTGGGCCTGTAGCCTTTACTGCATGGAAACTGTAGATTACCTCTCCCTGCAGGCATTCAACTGGAAGGTTAACATTCATGGTGTGGTTATGATCCCCCTGCTGTTCACATTCTTTATAAAAATGCTTTCCACTTCAAAAATGTTGCAGGCTCAAGAGCTGCTCTGGCCGGGTCTTTCCAGTCTTTAGGGCAATTAAGTTCAAGACTGAATGATTCAAGAATTTGTTCTGCAAATGGCCACCAGTGCCCATCCTCTTTTACTGCCTTCTTTCTCTTCCAGGGTACTGAATGCATGTGGATACCAAGTGGCAGGGCACTGGTGTGGGGGCCATGTTGACTGGGAAGGCTTGTATTCCCTTACCTCACTTATCATCTCTTATCTTACATAGATCTTCAAAAGGATCTCTGGCCTCCTTTGGAGTAGTCTTTCTGGGAGACCATGGCTTGGGCCTGTCTGGTGGTCTGGTCGTTTCCAAACTGTCATAGTCCTTTGCTGGCCTTGGCATTGCCTCATATGGAGGCAGTTGCCATTGACTCAGTGAAGGATATAATCTTTGCCTGTCAGTAGAAGGTGCACCTGCACTATTTGTGGTCACCTCTTCCTGCACCATGAAGGCTAGAGGTACTGCTTTCTGTCTGTCTCCCTCCTGCAGCTATTGTAGTTGCTTGCTTTGAAGTACATTCTTGTTCCCACTTTCCTGTGCCTGCTGCAGTTGCTTGCTTTGAGGTTGATTGTTTCCCTCTCCCCCCATCTGCTTTCACAGCCTCATATTCCTTCAGGGCCATTATTATATGACAAGGGTCTATAGCAGGGCCCCTTAAACTTTGCTGAATGGTTGTCACAATAGGAAAAAATGTAGTGCTAAAGTATACCACTTCAGTTTGTTGCGAATTTGCCATTATCTTGTCCCGTATCCTAGGATCAAAACCATAAGCAGCCCTTATCCATGGGCTGGTATCAATTACCACATCCTAGAACCTCTGGGATTCTCTCTTTTTCAGGGTTAAACCTCTAGTATCTAAGATAGTGCACAGCACTTGCAGCTGCAAGTCTTTGGTGGAACTTGGTAGATTCCCCATTTCCCCTTCCTCACTGCTCTGTGAGGGGCCACACCCTGTTTTACAGACTTACCTCAGGTCCCTGTTAAGGCACCAGCTGTTTGAGCTCTCTCTCATCAATCAAGGAGGTCCACAGTACAGGGTAGAAGAGAGTGTGGTTGTGGAGTCGCTAATCAAGACCTCTGGAGACCAAGCAGGAATCAGGTCTGATTTTATTGCACAGTTACCATGTATATATACACAGGCAGTAGCTAAGCAGATTACATGCAGCCAAAAATGCAATGTCTGCTAACTGTCCTTGCAGCAACCATTTGACAAGCAGGCCGTGGAGCAAGCACAGGGACTGCAACACATGGCCTCACACCCAGGGCTGTGCCTATGGGGTAAGTGGCCTGCAACTCACATGCCTAGCATGAGGGGAATGGCCTGCCACTCAGACACCCTTAACATATGCCATGTATGCAGTACTCCATGCACTTATCCCCATAATCCCCAGTGGCAGTAACTGCTCATCACAAAAACAGTTCTCAGTTGTGCAGGTGTACAGTGCAACCAGGATGCCACCCACCTAGTGTGAGCCCTGGTATGAGCCCTGGTGTGAGAGGTGCCTCAGTTGGGAACTGCTAAGTGAGATGGAGATGGAGATGGGGCTAAAGTTTGGAGCCTAACAGAGAGACCAGGAATTGGTAAATCTCCAGGCAAAATAGGGAGATAGAACCGGGCACTCAAGTCAGATGAGTGGTCCCAAAAAGAGATCCATGAGATGCAATCTCCCTGTAGGTACTGACCTATGGAACTCCCTTCTTCCAGGTGCCCTATACCAGGACCAGTCTTGACACCCCCACTACCTCCACCATCCTGAGGGCAGAGACACCAGCTTATAACAGACAACCCCACCTATTGGATGATAATAAAAGCAGGAAAGAAATGATGTCTAAAACTAGCAACAACCCTGGTTTCTTCCTTTCAGTATTTTTTTCTCTCTCTTTCTCTTCTACCCCTCTATCCCCTGGCCCTCACATCCTCAACATATGTGAAACCAAGAACTTTTCATGAAATAGAATTTTGAGAACTGAGTCATCTGAATAATATAATACAGAGGTGTTGTATATACTTTTTTCCTTTAATTTTTCTTCTTTCATTTTTCTTTCTCCCTCCAAATTTTACTATTTTAACATCCTATTTTTTTTCTAAATACATATGTCTTTTTGTTTTATGTACTCTACTGTCTTCCCCTGTACTTGTCTACCCTAAATTACTTTCTGTCTATTTTCTTGTTACCAACTCTCTTCATTAGATTTCTCCTTCATACTTCCTAAGATATATTAACTCTGTATCCTCTCATCCCCTCCTCAGCATGTTGTTCTATGCCCCATCTCCAGTTCATTGCCCACCCTCAGAAACTGTACACATTTTTACACACTACTGTTATATTTTAGATAATAATTGAATGCAACATTCCTGTACATTGAGACTAAACTGTAAATTTCTTAATAACAACAAATTGTTCGTAGGTGGCATATTGTTGGTATTGTGATCTGTTAACATTTCCCTTCCCCACAAAGGAGACATCTTGGAACGCTACAAGAGCACTAAAAACCTATAGGGTAAAAACAACAACACCCCCAAATCATAGAGCTGGAAAGAAAGATACACAAGTAATGTGAAAAGACAAGGGAAGAAAATGTCCCAAACAAATGAAGACACCATATCATTAGAATCATTGGCAGCCACAACAAAAGAAAATACAGACAAGGAGTTCAGGATGTACATGGTTAAAATGTTCTGTGAACTCAAGGAAGATATAAGAGAGTAAATACAGGCAGTGAAAGATCACTTTGACAAAGAGCTACATAAACAAATATTGGAAGCAAAAGATTACCTCAACAGGGAGATAGAGATTCTAAAACACACACACAAAAAAAAAAAAAAAAAAAAAAAAAAAAAAAAAAAAAAA
>NW_026000057.1:19414250-19420930 GCF_001458135.2 Marmota marmota marmota | reverse complement strand
ATGGATTTTGCAGGGAAATGGATGGCATTAGAGCAGATTATGCTAAGTGAAGCTAGCCAATCCTTAAAAAACAAATGCCAAATGTCTTCTTTGATATAAAGAGAGCAACTAAGATCAGAACAGGGAAGAAGAGCATGAGGAAAAGATTAACATTAAACAGAGACGAGTGGGGGGAGAGAAAGGGAGAGAGAAGGGAAACTATGGAAATGGAAGGAGACCCTCATTGTTACACAAAATTACATATAAGAGTTTGTGAGGGGAAAGGGGAAAAAAAAACAAGGGAGAGAATTAAACAACAGCAGATGGGGTAGAGAGGGAAGATGAGAGGGAAGGGGAGGGGGGATAGTAGGGGATAGGAAAGGTAGCAGAATACAACAGTCATTAATATGGTATTATGTAAAAATGTGGATGTGTAACCGATGTGATTCTGCAACTTGTATTTGGGGTAAAAAATGGGAGTTCATAACCCACTTGAATCAAATGTATGGAAGATGATATGTCATGAGCTTTTAATGTTTTGAACAACCAATAAAAAAATAATAAAAAAAGGGGGAAAAAAAACCCCAAACAAATCAACAATGTACATTGCTGAACAATAGGAATAGTGTTACCCCAAATCATAATTTATATGCATGTGCTCATATATACTTTAAAATATTTGCATTAATAAATATACAACAATAAAAAAAATTGCTTATCTAAAAAAAAAAAGAAGGTGAAATAAAAACTTTCCACGATAAACTAAAAGTTAAAAGAATTTACAGGTAGAAAACCAACACTACAAAACATCCTTGGCAAAATATTTTATGAAGATGAAATGAAAAACAACAATGAAAATCAGCAGAGGGAGGTAGTACCCTAAAGAAAAATCTAATCAAAGAAGAAAATCAAGTCAAGTTAAATAACAAAAATAAACAAATATGGCTGGAAATACAAACCATGTCTCTAAAATTACCCTGAATATTAATGGCTTAAACTCACCAATTAAAAGACATAGGATAGCAGACTGGATTTAAAAAAAAAAAGACTCAACAATATGCTGTGTACAGGAGACTCATCTAATAGGAAAACACATACACAGACTGAAGGTGAAAGGTTGGGAAAAATATACCACTCACATGGACTGTGGAAGCAAGCAAGGATCTCCATACTCATATCAAATAAAGTAGAATTCAAGCCAAAGTTAATCAGAAGGTCTAAAGATAGACATTACATACTACTCAAGTGAACTGTACACCAAGAAGACTTAACAATCATAAATATATTTGCCCCAAACAACGGTGCAGCTCTGTTTATCAAACAAAATCTTCTAAAATTTAAGAGTCAAATTTACCACAACACAATCATCTTAGGTGACTTTAACCTATCTCTATCACCACTGGATAGATCTTCCAAACAAAAGTTGAATAAAGAAAGTATAGAACTCAATAATACAATCAATAACTTAGACTTAACCGACATATATAGAATATTTCAACCTTCATCAAGTGGATACATTTTCATCTCAGCAGCACATGGCTCCTTCTTTAAAATAGACTATACAATAAGCCACAAAGCAACTCTTAGCAAATACAAAAAAGTAGAGATACTACCATGCATTTTATCAGATCATAATGGAATGAAATTGGAAAACAATGACAAAATAAAATAATTACTCCAATACCAGGAGACTAAACAGTATGCTACTGAATAAACAGTGGGTTCCAGAAGACATCAAGAAGGAGATTTAAAAAAATTCTTAGAGGTAAATGACAACATAGACACAACATATCAAAATCTCTGGAACACTATGAAAGCAGTAATAAGAGGAAAGTTCATTGCATGGAGTTCATTCCTTAAAAGAAGAAAAAGTCCACAAATAAATGACCTCACATTACATCTCAAAGCCCTAGAAAAAGAAAAACAAATCAACAGCAAAAGCAGTAGAAGGCAAGAAGTAATTAAAATTAGAGCTGAAATAAATAAAATTAAAAGAAAAGAAGCAATTGAAAAAAAATTGACAAAACAAAATGTTGGTTCTTTGAAAACAATAAATAAAATTGACAGACCCTTAGCTACACTAACAAAGAGAAGGAAAGAGAAAACTCAAATAACCAGCATACATGGTGAAAAAGGTAATATCACAACAGACACTACAGAAATACAGAGGATAATTAGAAACTATTTTGAAAACTTATACTCCAATAAAATAGAAGACATTGAAGGCATCAACAAATTTCTTAAGTTGTACAATTTGCCCAGGTTGAATCAGAAAGATATGCACAATTTAAACAGACCAATATCAAGTGATGAAAGAGAAGATGCCATTAGAAGCCCACTAACCCAGAAAAGCCCAGGACCAGATGGATACACAGCCCAGTTCTATGAGACCTTTAAAGAAGAGCTAATACCAATACTCTTCAATTTACTTCAGGAAATAGAAAAAGAGGCAACACTTTCAAACTCATTCTATGACACCAATATCACCCTGATTCCAAAACCAGGCAAAGACACATCAAAGAAAGAAAACTTCAGACCAATATCTCCAATGAACATAGATACAAAAATTCTCAATAAAATTCTGGAAAGTCAAATACAAAAACATTTCAAAAAGATTGTGCACCATGATCAAGTGTGACTCATCCCAGGGATGCAAGGTTGGTTCAACATACAAAAATCAATAAATGTAATTCATCAAATCAATAGACTCCAAGACAATAATCATGATCTTCTGAATAGATGCAGAAAAATCATTTGTAAATACAGCACCCCTTCATGTTCAAACCCTGGAAAAACTAGGGATAACGGGAACATACCTCAACATCCTTATGGCTATCTATGCAAAGCCCCATGTCAACATCATTCTAAATGGAGAAAAATTGAAGGTGTTCCCCCTAAAAACTTAAACAAGACAGGGATGCTCTCTTTAACCAATTCTGTTTAAAATAGTTGTTGAAACACTGTCCAGAGCAATTAGATGAAAGAAATTAAAGGGATACATATAGGAAAAGAAAAACTTAAATTAGCACTATTTGCTGGTGATATAATTCTATACCTAGAAGACCCAAAAACTCCACCAGAAAACTTCTAGAACTAGTAAATGGCTTCAGCAAAGTAGAAGGATATAAAATTAACACCCATAAATCAAAGGCATTTCTGTATATCAGTGACAAATCCTCTGAGAGGAAAATGAGGAAAAATACCCCATTCCCAATAGCCTCAAAAAAAAGTTGGGGGACTGGGATTGTGTCTCAGTGGTAGAGCACTCACCTAGCATGGGCGCAACCCGGGTTCGATTCTCAGCACCACATAAAAATAAAATGGCATTGTATTGTGTCCATCTACAAAAAACGATATTCTCTCTCTCTCTCTCTCTCTCTCTCTCTCTCTCTCTCAAAAAAAAAAAATTTTGAATCAATTTAATGAAATAGGTGAAAGATCTATACAGTGAAAACTACAGAATTCTAAAGAAAGAAATCAAAGAAGACCTTAGAAGATGGAAAGATCTACCTTGCTCTTGGATAGGCAGAATTAATATTATCAAAAGGATTACAGTACCAAAAGTACTGTACAGATTTAATGCAATTCTGATCAAAATCCTAATGGCATTCCTCATAGAAATACAAAAATCAAGCATAAAATTCATCTGGAAGAGAAGACCCAGAATAGCTAAAGCAATCCTTAGCAGGAAGAGTGAAGCAGGTGGCATCACTATACCAGACTTTAAACTATACTACAGAGAAATAGTAACAAAAACAACATGGTATTGGCACCAAAAAAGACTGGTAGACCAATGGTACAGAATAGAGGACACAGAGACTAACCTTCAAAATTTTAATTATCTTATATTAGACAAAGGTGCCAAAAAGCATGCATTGGAGAAAATAGAGCCTCTTCTACAAATGGTGCTGGGAAAACTGGAAATCCATAGGCAAAAATATAAGATTAAATCCCTATCTCTCACCATGCACAAAACTCAACTCAAAGTGGATCAAGGACCTAGGAATTAAACCAGAGAACCTGCACCTAATATAAAAAAAGAAGCAGGCCCTAATCTTCATCATGTGGAATTAGGCCCCACCTTTCTTAATAAAACTCCTGTAGCACAAAAATTAAAATCAAGAATCAATAAATGAGATGGATTCAAACTAAAAAGTTTCTTCTCAGCAAAGGAAACAATCTGTGAGGTTAATAGAGAGCCTACATCTAGGAAGCAAATCTTTTTCCCTCACACACCAGATAGAGAACTAATCTCTAGGGTATGTAAAGAATTCAAGAAGCTAAGCACCAAAAAGACAAATAACCCAATCTATAAATGGGCCAAGGAACTGAACAGACATTTCTCAGAAGAGAATATACAATCAATCAACAAATATATGAAAAAAATGTTCATCATCTCTAGCAATTAGAGAAAGTCAAATCAAAACTACTCTAAAATTTCATCTCACTCCAGTTAGAATGGCAGCTATTATGATGACAAACAACAATAAGTGTTGACAAGGATGTGGGGGAAAAGGTACACTCATACATTGCTGGTGGGACTGCAAATTGGTGCAGCCAATATGAAAAGGTATGTGGAGTTTTTTTTTTGAAAACTAGAAATGGAACCACCATTTGACCTAGCTATCCCTCTCTTTGGCCTATACTCAAAGGACTTAAAAACAGCATATTACAGGGACATCAATGTTTATAGCAGCACAATTCACAGTAGGTAAACTGTGAACCAACCTAGATGCCCTGTAGTAGATGAATGGATAAAAAATGTGGCATATATACTCAAAGGAATATTACTCAACAATAAAAGAGAATAAAATCATGGAATTTGCAGGTAAATGGATGGAGTTGTAGAAGATAATGCTACGTGAATTTAGCCAATACCCCCCAAAATGTGAAATGTTTTCTCTGATATAAGAAGGCTGATTCATAGTGGGTAGGGAGCGGGAGCATGGGAGAATTCTAGATAGAGAAAAAGAGTGAGAGGGGTAGGGAGGGGGAGCATGGGAGAATTCTAGATAGAGCAGAAGAGTGGAAGGGGTAGGGAGGGGGCCTGGGGTTAGCAAGGATGGTGGAATGTTTGGTCATCATTACCCAAAGTACATGTATGAAGACACAAATTGGTGTGAAACATACTTTATATACACCCAGCAATATGAAAAATTGTGCTGTATATGTGTATAAGTATGTAATGCATTCCACTGTCATTTATTTTTTAAAAATTAGTTAAAAATTAAAAAAAAATAAAAAGATATTCTGAGACACCTCATTTACATAATTTTAAATAAACCATGTTGTTAAAACAGTTCTATTTCCTTAGTTGCTATTATGCAAGCATAGGAAAAAAATATAGTTTATATAACATTGAGTACTATTTGAAATTTCTGGCTTGCACCAGGAGTCTGAGATGCACCTCCAATGGAAAATGTGGGACTACCATACATGAATGAATTTAGAATGTATATCTCTTGCAAAGGATTTTTATTTGTGTTTTATGCCCATAAAGCTAATGGATTCATCCACTTTATCTCTACAGTTTCTCAAGAGCACGTTATATTGTTTATGACCAAAATTACCCCAAGTGAAATAGGGACCATGAGAAAGTGTTTCTCATCTTAGTGAGAGTATCTTTAATCAAATATTGTTTAAGCCAGAAACCTTACAATGTTGATGGCAGTCTACTTTCAATCTGCTTAGCAAGTGTTTACTAAACATTTCTCAAATAAATCAACTTTTATTTAGGGCACAAATAAACTAGTCCAAAGTTTCAATAATGCACAATGTCTAAGGTTAATAATATCCCAATTAATTTCTCCCATATCTTTATCTGTTTTATCCAATATGGTCACTACAGTTATGCAACATACATCACATAAGAAATGCAAATCTGAGCTCTGAATTTATTATTTTAATTTTCAAATCTTTCTCATTATCTGTATTAAGATTCAAACCTTAATATGGCTTTAAAACTCTGTATTATTTGTCCAATTTGGGTTTATTTTCCATTTCCCTTTTTTTTTTTTTTGGCACTGAACCTCTTAGAAATTTCTCAAAATCGTTCTAGCCAGCAGTACCAGAAGTTCTTGCAAAACTTCTGTATACTTTTCTTACAAAACTATACATTTTGCTTCATTCTTATAGTTAATTACCACTTGGTCTTCAGTTAATAGCTTTAGTGTGCTTCTTCAAACTACCTTAATTAAGCCTAGCACTAAAGGAGAAGGTCTTATAACATGGCCACATAGTTTCCTGTGCTTTTCTTTTATAGCATTTGCTAACATTTACAATTTACAACTTGGCAATATTTAATTGCCATCTGATTACTACAAGTGTCTCTAAGTTCCATGTGGCCTAGATTCTTATCTGTTATTTTCCAAAATTAAATTCTTGACACCAATTTATTGTCTGGATATCAACAAATACATGTTTTTTGATAAACACTATGTCTGGAAAAAAATTTAAACTCCTATGGGTTTGGTTCTTGTTCACAATACCTACAAAATTATGGCACTTGTTCTAAAATTGGGTTTGTGAACTCCAAAATAACCTATAGAATGATCATTATTAGATTGCTCATTGGAATTATACCAGGTTTGAATACAATCAAATGATTTTCTTTTCTCTCACATCACCTCTTCTAAAACCCACTGCTTATCATATATATATATATATATATATATATATATATATATATTTATATATATATA
>NW_026000057.1:19400834-19413107 GCF_001458135.2 Marmota marmota marmota | reverse complement strand
ATATATATATATATATATATATATATATATATATATATATATATATACATATACATACACACACACACACACACACACACACACACATATAGGACCTCTGTGTACCTGTAAAAAGTTATTATTTGGCATATGATGTATTCCTTTATTTAACTTTCAACATGGAAATTTTATATATATTTTTAAAATATCTTACATAAGTGAAAAGAGGATGGGGACTTGAGAAATATTTTTAAAGACACAAATTTTGTGTACTATTACTTTATTAATATTCTTGTGAGATAGTCTCCTAAATAATCAGGTCCCACAGCAATTTTCTACATGAAATACACAATGAAGGTCATAGGAAATGTCCTTAAAGCTCTCCTGCTATCTGGTAAAATGAGGGTATTGCATTGTGATGCAGATTTGCTGCAATGTTCAACCTAGTTCTCTAGCAGGCAGTTTCCAATGAATATAATTATCTTGCTCATAAAAAAGTATACCTAGTAATAGCAGAACAGTATCCACAATAAGAAGAAAAGCTCTCCCAGCTAGCAAATCCAACCATCTGACATTTGAATGTTTGGAAATTACCAACATGTGCAAGGAAACAAGACAATAAAAATATTAGTTCACAGTTTAAGGAATTATAAAGACAGTTTAGTATTATTACTGAGAAATATTGAACTGAGCTTGGTATTTGACAAAGGTTATATATTTGACATCTTCAGTAAAATATTTAAAGCTATGTAAGTGATTGTACCATTTAGATACATTATCAAGAGTAAGTTGTGAAGATAGACTTGTGTACTGATTTCACTGGGGTTGAGAAAGATTCCTTTTTGTAACAATAAGTCCATTCAGGAAACAGAAATGATACCATAATTTGAAAAAAGAATTAATATAAGGGATATTTCTTAATAGAAGACTGGATTTTTTTACAATTAGTACCATGACCTGATTCAAGGAAAAAATAAACTGTAAGGAATACAGGAATAGCAGTTTTAGTGACAGGTAGTTTCAGTGTCTTATAGAAAAGCAATATTATGGCAAGCACCTCCTTACTTGAAATGACAGATAAAGACCATAAAGTATTATGCCAATTTTGAATAAGCACAGTTCAATTTGACCTTACATGGGATCTTTATCTTCACTGATAGACTGCTAATCTAATTTTTTGAAAATGTATCATACTGCCATTAAAAAAACTGATAGGCACTTAACAGCACAACGTGATTTACACATATATGCACACATACCTTGTTTTTGGGTTTCCCTTGCTACTCTTCACTCAAAGAAGACATATTATTCCTTACACACACTTTTATATACTCAAGCAGAGCAGGTATGTGCTCTTCTTCAGTGTCAAAATAACTACTATCCTCAAGAGATCACCTACTGTCATCTCATACCTTTGTATCCTATACCTGATTCTGTAACATTTGTTAAGTATAACTCTAATCTTATGCTATGATAGTCAGGTCTCTTAAGTGGACTTTCTATTTCCATCACTCTCACTGATCTAAAATCTATTCTTTCATATTCCAAGTTACCTATAGACTATCACCTCTTTTTTGATATTCTTCTCTACAACCCCTCTTCCTCCTTTAAAACACTTGAGTACAAATATAAAAATGATACGGAAAAAGTGTAATAGTAAAATTCACAAATAAGTCATAATTTTATTTGTACATAAAAGCACTTTTATATTTGCATCCGTTTTTATGAAGTTAATTATGTTTACTTTAAAATTATTTCTTCAACAAAATCCTCAGGAAATAAAAATGTTAGTAAGGAAGGAAATACATTCCTAGTACTTGCTTGAGTATTATACCCTGAAATTTAGCCAGGAATTTCATTTGGATGGTTTATTTGATCCAGGTGATAAGTTTTAAGGTCAAAGTTTGGAAATTTTAATGTGGATACAAGCCCATTCCCTGCTCTGAGTATAGCACAGTAGTTTTCAGGCTGTGCTTAACCCTGAGTTACTTCATTTTATAAAGCCACACTTTGTTAAGAGTTGCCCCATTTTAAGTACAAATGCTAAGATACAATGACTTTACATATTTTTTTTTGTACAAGTAAACAACCACTACCTGAAAAACACAACCATAGGGACAAACAGAAATTAAACTTACAAAACAAACAAAAAGGCCACCTCTGAGCTTATCCAATTAAATTATAAGCATATGAAGGTACAAGTGTACCAAGACCATATCAGAGAAACAAGGCCCATGTGCTTATTAAACACTCCAGACTACCAAATGCAAAAATCCATCACCTGAGGCTCATAAAAGAAGAAGCACCACAAGATTGGTTATAATGGCACACATCATCCTGTTATCAGACCATTTGGTGAGAGTTATCAGAGTTGTTCACAGGCAACAAACTCCTGGCTCTTTGTCCCTGGACTTCAGCTTAGCCTAGTTTCCCTGATTAACATGTCCCATTTCAAAACTGCTTATAGACCCAGAACCTTTCCTAGAATAAGTTTAGGGTTCTGACAGCTCTGTACCCTAAGCCAGTCCTATGACTGATTCTTAAACTTATCTAACCACCTGCAGTGACTCTGTTACATTTGTATCTACTCTAAGCCTTTGGTTTCAGTGGAACCACTTGAAGCCCTGTGGCTGCTTTAACTCTTTTATAGAGTAAATGCTGTGCCCTTCTCTGAGTTATACTCCATATTGTATAGACCAGTAGTTATAGTAGTTTTCAGGCTGTGTCTAACTCTAAGTTACTCCATTTCATAAAGCAGCAGTTTGCCATGAGTTAGTCCAGTTGGAGTACAAGTGCTGGAGTGGAATGCCTTGTTTGTACAAGTAAACAACAACCATCTCCATAGCTCAATCATAAGGCACAAACCAACGAATGAATAAATTAACCTTGCTAATAAAAATTACCACCTGTTAACTTATTGAATTAAATAAAAAACATATGGATCAAGGGTGTATCAATCCCATATCAGAAAAAAAGATCCATAATCTTATCAAAAACACTAGGTCTCTGAATGAAGAAACCTCCTTACCTGAGACCCATAGAAAGAAGAACCCCAAGACTGGATACAGTGTCACACAGGCCCTGTCACCTGGTTACCTGTCATGAGTTTTGCTCAGGAAAATTGCCACAGCAATGAACCTTTGTTTCTTTCATCTGGCTCCAGCTCACTGTAGTTTTCTCTGGTCAATTATGACCATACAAGTCCCACTCCACCTCAAGTCGACACTTCAATATGACACTCAAAAACTTCCATCTCTCCAAATCCTGGCCTAGAGTAAGGTCAGACTTTTGACACCTCTGTGCCCTTAGTCTTTTCTGACATGTACACTGGCTCTGCATTTGTATCTGCTTTCCTGTGCTCTAAGGTTCAATCTATTAAACCCTTATGTCTGACATTTTTGTTTAAAATGTGATGTGTGACTTAAGTGTTATAGATATTAGTCATTAAGATTGGCATAAAATGACCTGTGATTGTTAGATTTATGACTATCAGGTGATCCACAATTATTCAATGTGTTATTACCACTGAAAGTGATGTTATCTTGTAAATAAACTGTTGTTCGATAAGTTCTTACATTATGGAAAGACATTTGGTTTATTTTAATGGCAAAACTCTTTTATATTATTTTCTTTATATATATATATATATATATATATATATATATATATATATATATACACATATATTTATATATACACATACATGCATTATTTTGTAAAGTATGATGCTGTGTGTATAAACTGGATGTTATAGATTTTAGTATTAAATTAGAATAAAAGTACATGTGATTGCTTTGCTTACAACTACTAAGTAACCCACAAATATTTGGTGAATTGTAACAAATGAAAGTGATGTAGTTTGTGAATTTTTGTTATTTGATAAATTATGACATTGGGAAAGACACAAACATGTCTGATCTATTCTGATGGAATAGCTTGTTCATGACTTTTTGTTTCATTCATACCTTTGAAATTCATTCTCACTATTTAGAAAATATTTTTTTCTACTAAGTATGTAAAAAATGACATGGGGATAATAAGTTGGTCAAATCGAGTACAATTGAGGTATACAGGACATTCTTGGGTGAAGTTTGCATATTTTGCACATCTATTTAAGCATTGACAGTTTAAGAAAAAGGATTAATTCTGTGAAACTTGAGAACACCTGAATTTCCACAAAGGGTCTTGAGTGGCCAACTGGGCCTAAATTTAGAATGTGACCTGATAGCCATTTGCTGACTGTGTGGTCACACACTTACTTTGTGTTCCTGGAAGAAATACAAACTAAACTTTGTGACCCTTTGTATCCATGTTCCATTTCAATCTGCCAAGATGAACAGCCCAGAAAAAGTCTAGTTTTGCTACCTGGACCTGACCAACAAGCTGTGACCTGCAATGAATCAATCCTGCCTGAATACTTCTTCATATACATGCATACCTCATTTTCATTGTTAGACTGAATCTGGATGGTAACTTTTTAAAATATGAGCCAGCTCCTTCTTTTGTTATTCCTTCTATCAAATTTTGTATTGAAGTCTGCATCTCCCCATTTGCAAACTGTTTTCTTATTTTTAAGAAAGCTTCCCTTTTTACTTGAATTGTTTCCTAGTAAATTGTTATTGATAGTAGTATATTTATTTGATAAATATTCATAAGCAGTTTTCCCTCCCCATACCAGGCATTTTCTAGATGTTGGGAAAATTAAAAAATGCATGAATTTATGCTCTCTAAATGCTCCAAAGACATTTTCATTTCACTGTTTATGAATCTAGGTTAAGAAGATAACATGGAATTAGGAGATTAGGGATAGAAAATATGCTTGACTTTTAGGAAATTTAGATCAATTTTATGGAACAAGGGTTTAGGTGATGTGGAAAAGAGAAATCCAACAAAACAACAACTACTAAGTCAGCATCTACAAAGTAGGCTAAAAGGAAAAGTGAGTTCTGAATAAATAAGCAGAATGATGAACTGGTAGAACATAAGAAACACTCAATGGTTTGTGCTTTAAGTTTTATTCTTTGAGGCAGATAAAAATTCAGAACAAAGTAAGTTTACCACTAACTAACCTAGGTGATTGAAGTGGCTGTTTGACAAAAGAACAAAAATCAACTTGGCATGCTTAAAAATGTAATACAACAAATAATATATTTTTATTCTTTTAATCCCTCATTAAATTCCAAAGTATCCTATTCTGGATACTTTACTTCAGTATTTAACAGAAGATTTTTAATTACCATTACACCAAATAGCAACATATGCCAATTTTACTAATATAAATGACATGACACTAGCATTTATTTCTGCCTTAACCCAGTGAGTCCCAGGTTTTCACTTTGGCAAATATTTAAATAAAATTGAAACAGTTGCATTAAAATAAGTTGGAAATCATAGTTTAGAGAATATACATATATGCTTTTATATATATAATGTATACACACACGCATAAAATGTGTTTTCATGGACACTCATAATCCATCTTTCAATTTTCTCAAAAGAATAGACCTGTAAATTATAATAATTATTTCAAAGTCATTGTAAATTGTGTATTTGTGGCTCAATTTAACTTTTTCCAGATGTTCCACATTTGGGACAATGGGACAAAATGGGTTAAATCAGAAAAGGTTAAAACTGTGATGAAAGCTGATTCAACCTTGAAGCAATACAGTTAAAATATCATGAAACTCTGCCTTGGAGATTCTAAGGTAAAGCAAGATTCACTTTGTTCTTCAGATTGTTGCTTTTGTACAAACATGACATTTTGATGGGAATTTGTGTTTGACAGCTCTATAATGTAATTTTCCAGAATGTGTTGGAGTGGAACCAAATGTCGACGGCTTCATTCAGTAGATTTTCCACCTGATGGAACATACTATTACTGTTCTATTTATTTTTACAACAGATGAAAAAATTGATTATTTTGATTTGTGCGGTTTTTAACACATAATTTTCCAGAAGAAAAAGATCATATATAGCCCCTATATATGTCCCTGATTGAGCATTAACTGACTTTGACCTGTAAGAAATTGCCTATGTTTAGTTGCACTTTAATATTACTTGTGCTTCTAGAAAATAGGTAGTATATCAGACCAGAGTATGTGCTTGGTGGGAAAATTCTGTGGGATATTTTAAAGTTTGCTCAAGTAAGTAGTATTAAGAAGTATTAAGAATGAAAAACGTATTTTATAATATAAAACCAGTTCTTTCAGAGTAAAAATGAAGCTGAGTCAATTACAAGTGCTCAGTCAAAAATACTAGTTAAAAAACTCTTCTGTTGAGGAAGGGAAGAAAAGAAAAATAGTATTAGAATTAAGGTAGAGAGCTGCTAGATGTTTCTGGTCAGGAAGTTAGCTTGGGAAAGAAAATGTACATAGTATTTTTTGTATTAAATTAACAAAGCTCAGCCAGAGATAAGGTTTATTTGTTCTTGTTCTTCTTCTTCTTGCTGCACTTCTAGTCAATTTGAAATTAAAATCATAAAGTAAAATATTATTTGTTTCTATCAGATTACTCTAAATAGTCATTGTGCCTTGAGGGAAGTTTTGACTCCTTGAAAATATCAGTAAACATTTTTGTAACTTTAAAATATTTAAAAAATATTTTTGTTTTACTGCTTATCTTTTGCCTGTTAATAATATAAGGAAAATCTACCTCTTAATATTCAAATTTTAATTTTAATCTATACAGAATTTGGGAATTATTATTATTTATTTATTATTATATATTTATTTATAATTATTATTATTATTATTATCATTATTTTACTGTAAAAAAACCCTAAAATTGTGAATTTCATTGTATGCAGTTAATTTTCTACTTGGTTTTGTTTTTTACCAGTACACATCAGCAGGAAGATATTGTATGTAGATAAGAAATCTGGATGGAAATTGGATTATACAACAAAAGGAAATCTTAGAATGTCAATGCAAAAGGCCATGATATGAGATGTGAGTCAATATTTTCTATAGTAAGAACATAGACAAATGGAGTCAGGAGAAAAGGTATTGTAAATCAGTATTTGGGAAATGTCCTGTGGTCTCAAATTTTTAATGATAATTTTTTCTTCCCAATTTTGCTATTATTTCCCAGGAATATTAAAATAATATGAGTAATTCAGGTAAAGTTTTTAAATTGTTGTTCTTTTTAGTTATATATGATAGTAGAATGTATTTTGACATATTATATATAGATGGAATATAAGTTCCCATTTTTGTGGTTGTGTATGTGTGGAGTTGCACCAGTCATGTATTCATATGGGAAGGTAGGAACGTTATATCAATTTTATTCTACTGTTTTTCTCAGGGAAAGTGGTTTTTAAATATTTTTTTAAAAATATTGTTTAGTTGTCAATGGATGTTTATTTTATTTATTTATATGTGGTGCTGAGAATTGAACCCAGTGCCTCATACATGCTAGGCAAGTACTCTACCACTGAGTCAGAGTCCCAGCCCCATCAGGGAAAGTTTTTGAAAACAAAATAAACATAATTTCTGGGCTCTGAGTCTTTTAGAGGGTAAAAAAAAAAATCAATCACTTAGTTTGGGTTCTTTTCTGCCTTTATTTCACTAATATATTTTATGCATTTCTATACCAGTATACTCAAATCTGTAAAAGTTACCTGATTATTTATGAAATAGCTGCCCCCTCATGGTACAATCTTTACCTTATTTCTAGCAGCCTTACCATTTTTTTTCACCATAAAACTAAATATCTGTGCTACCCACCTGCAGATTATAGCTTTTTTATTTGATTTTTAAGTTAGTACAGTACATTGAGATTAAAAGATGAGTAAATGAGTAACAAGACTCTTTCTTCAGTTACTCTGATGTGGTCTTGGTACTAAAGTCTGTCTCAGTTGATTAATTCTTTCATTGGAATAAAACCCAGATTGTTCTAACTTGGCTAATGTCTTATTAATCAGCACTCCAATTCAAGCTGTAGAGTGGGAATTAAACTTGGTGGAAATTTCTCCCAAGAAGTAGGCTCTCTATTCACCTCACAGATTATTTCTTTTTCTGAGAAGAAACGTTTTAATTTGAATCCATACCATTTATTGATTCTTGATTTTAATTCTTGAGCTATAGGTGTCTTATTAAGTAAGTTGGGGCCTAATCCCACATGATGAAGATTAGGACCTATTTTTCTTCTATTAGAAGCATGCTCTCTAGTTTTATTTCTAGGTTTTTTATCCATTTTGAGTTGAGTTTTGTGCATGGTGAGAGATAGGAGTTTAATTTGATTTTTTTTTTTTTTTGCATATGGATTTACTGTTTTCCCAGCACCATTTGTAAAAGAAGCTATCTTTTCTTCAATGTATGTTTTGGTGCCTTTGTCTAAAACAAATGTAATTTGGGGGGTTAGTTTTTGTGTCCTCTATACTGTACCATTGGTCTACCAGTCTGTTTTGGTGCCAACACCATGCTGTTTGGGTTACTATTGCTCAGTAGTGTAGTTTAAGGTTTGGTATAGTGATGTCATCTGCGTCACTCTTCCTGCTAAGAATTGCTTTAGCTATTTTGGGACTCTTATTTTTCCAGATGAATTTTATGACTGATTTTTCTATTTCTATGAGGAATGTAATTGGGATTTTGATCAGAATTGCATTAAATCTGTACAGTGCTTTTGGTAGTATGGTCATTTTGATAATATTAATTCAGTCTATACAAGAGCAAGGTAGATCTTTCCATCTTCTAATGTCTTATTTGATTTCTTTCTTTAGGGTTCTGTAGTTTTCATTGTATAGATCTTTCATTTCTTTCATTAAGTTGATTCCCAAGTATTTTATTCATCCCATTGGTTGATTGATTGATTGATTGATTGAGGCTATTGAGAATGGGGTAGTTTTTCTTGTTTCCCTTTCTGAGGATTTATCACTGATTTACAGAAATGCCTTTGATTTATGGGTGCTGATTTTATATCCTGCTACTTTGCTGAATTCATTTACTAGTTCTAGAAGTTTGATGATGGAATTTTTTGGGTCTTCTGGTTTAGAATCTTATCATCAGCAAATAGTGGTAATTTGAGTTCTACCCTCCCTCCTTTTTTTTTTTTTTTGACTGTCTAATTGCTCTGGTCAGTGTTTCAAGAACTATGTTAAATAGAAGTGGTGAAAGAGGGCATCCCTGTGTTGTTCCAGTTTTTAGAGAGAATGCTCTCAATTTTTCTCCATTTAGAATGCTGGTTGGCCTGAGACTTAGCATAGATAGCCTTAATGATGTTGAGATATGTTCCTATTATCCCTATTTTTTTCAAGTGTTTTGTACATGAAGGGGTGCTGTATTTTAACAGAGCACTAATATCTAAGGTATATAAAGAACTCAAAAAGATAAACACCAAAAAAAAACAAATAACCCAATCAATAAATGGGCCAAGAAACAGAACAGACACTTCTCAGAAGATGATGTACAATTGATCAACAAATATATAAAAAATGTCCATCATTGCTAGCAATTAGAGAAATGCAAATCAAAACTACTCTAAGATTTCATCTCACTCCAGTCAGAATTGCAGCTATTATGAATACAAACAAAGATAATTGTCGGTGAGGATGTGAATAAAAAAGTATAGTCATACAGTGCTGGTGGGACTATAAATTGGTGCAACAACTCTGGAAAGCAGTATGGAGATTCCTTAGAAAACTTGGAATGCAACCATCATTTGATCCAGCTATCCCTCTCCTTGGTCTGTACCCAAAGGACTTAAAAACTGCATATGACAGGGACACAGCCACATCAATGTTTATAGCAGAAGGATTCACAATAGCTAACTTGTGGGACCAGCATAGATTCCTTTCAGTAAATGAAGGGATAAAAAAATGTGGCATTTATACACAATGTAATACTACTCAGCAATAAAAGAGAATAAAATCATAGCATTTGCAGGTAAATGGATAGAGTTGGAGGAGATAATGCTAAGTGAAGTTAGTCAATCCAAAACAAACCAAATGCTGAATGTTTTCTTTGATATAAGGAGGCTGATTCATTGTGGGGTAGGGAGGGGGAGCATTGGAGGAATAGACAAACTCTAGATAGGATAGAAGGGTGGGAGGGAAAAAGAGGGGGCATGAGGTTAGAAATGATGGTGGAAAGTGATGGTCATCATTTTGCAAAGTATAGCTATGAAGACATGAATTGGTAAAAATATACTTTGAATACAACCAGAGATATAAAAAATAGTGGTCTATATGTGTAATATGAACTGTAATGCATTCCACTGTCATATATAAATTTTAAAAAATAATAAAAATATAAATTTGGTGGAAATTGAATATGATAATTTACTCAGGGGCTTATATTATTACATGGTAACAATATACATATTGTAGTCATACTTTTTCCTATACTTTAAAGGTTTAGAGCAGTGGTCTTCAAAATAAATGTAAGGTGTCAAATATATAACCTGTATTTTTATTAACACTATGTGAATATATAAACTTATGGTTGAAATTAATTTTTAAAAAATTTTAAATTTATTCTAATTTGTTATACATGACAGCAGAATGCATTTCAATTTATAGTACACATATAGAACACATTTTTCATGTCTCTGGTTGTACACAAAGTAGAGTCACACCATTTGTGTCTTCATACATGTACTTAGTGTAATCATATCCATCTCATTCTACCATCTTTCCTACACCCATGGCCCCTCCCTTCCCCTTCCTCCCCTTTACCCTATCCAAAGTTTCTCCATTTCACCTCTGCTCCACCCACTCCCATTATGGAACAGCATCCACATATCAGAAAAACATTTGGCATTTGACTTTTTGGGAATTGGCTTACTTCACTTGGCATTATATTATCCAACTCCACCCATTTACCTGCAAATCCCATGATTTTATTCTCTTTTATTGCTGAGTAATATTTCATTGTGTATATATACCACAGTTTCTTTATCCATTCATCTACAAAGGGAATCTAGGTTGGTTCCACAATTTAGCTATTGTGAATTGTGCTACTATAAACATTGGTGTGGCTGTGTCCCTGTGGTATGCTGTTTTTAAATCCTTCGGGTATAGAGCAAAGAGTGAGATAGCAGGGTCATATGGTGGTTCCCTTCCCAGTTTTACAAGGAATCCCCATACTGCTTTCCAGATTGGTTGCACCAGTTTGTAGTCCCATTAGTAATATATGAGTGTGCCTATTTCCCCAAATCCTCACCAACACATATTGTTGTTTATATTCTTAATAGCTGCCATTCTGACTGGAGATGAAATCTTAGAGTAGTTTTGATTTTGTATTTCTCTATTGCTAGAGTTGTTGAACATTTTTTAATATATATGTTGATTGATTATATACAATCTTCTGAGAAATGTCTGTTTACTTCCTTGACCCGATTATTGATAGGTCTATTTGTTTATTTTTATTTTTATTTTTTTTGGTGTTCAGTTTTTGATTTCTTTATATATCCTAGAGATTAGTGCTCTATCTGAAGTGCATGTGGTAAAAATTTGCTCACATTTTGTAGATTCTCTCTTTACCTCACTGATTGTTTCTTTTGCTGAGAAGAAACTTTTTAGTTTGAATCCATCTAATTTATTGATTATTGATTTTAAATTTTGTGCTATATGAGTCTTATTAAGGAAGTTGGGGCCTAATCCCACATGATGGAGATTAGAGCCTACTTTTTCTTCTATTATGTGCAGGAACTCTGGTTTAATCCAAGGTCTTTGGTACACTTTGAGTTGAGTTTTGCACATGTAAGAGATAGGGGCTTAATTTTATTATGATGAATATAAATTTGCAGTTCTCCCAGCATGATTTGTTGAGAGGCTATCTTTTCTCCAATTAATTTTTTTGGTGCCTTTTTCTACTCTGACATAACTGTATTTATGTGGGTTTTCCTCAGTGTCTTCTATTAGAATAATGATATACATCTCATTCTAGAAGTCTGTGTTGGTGCCAATACTGTGTTGTTTTGTTACTATGGCTCTATAGTGCAGTTTGAGGCTGATACAGTGATTCCACCTTCTTAATTCTTTTTTGATAAGAATTGCTTTGGCTATTCTGGGTCTCTTATTTTTTACAGAAGAATTTCAAATTGCTTTTTTTTTTATTTCTGTGAGGAATGTCATTGGAATTTTGACTGGAGTTGCATTAAATCTGTATAGTGCTTTTGGTAGTATAGTCATTTTGACAATATTAATTCTGCCTATCCAAGAACAAGGGAGGTCTTTACATATTCTAAGATTTTCTTTAATTTCATTTTTAGCATTCTGTAGTTTTCATTGTACCGGTCTTTCACCTCTTTTGTTAAGCTGATTCCCAAGTCTTTTTTTTTTTTTTTTTTTTTTTA
>NW_026000057.1:19378643-19398533 GCF_001458135.2 Marmota marmota marmota | reverse complement strand
ATATATATATATATATATATATATATATATATATATATATATCTCACAGTTTCTTTATCCATTCATCTATTGAAGGCATCTAAGTTGGTTCGACAATTTAGCTATTGTGAATTGTACTGCTATAAATATTGATGTAGCTGTATCAGTAGTATGCTGTTTTTAAGTCCTTTGGGTATCAATTGAGGAGGGGATAGCTGGGTGAAATGGTTCTGTAACAATTTAGCAATATGAATTTGCCTTCCTCTCAACATCCTGTTTCTTGGATTCTCTTCAGACTTAAATAAAGGATTTTTTTAGAAAGGCTCAAACATAATGATTGAGGGTTTGCTTAACTGCAGGCAAGACTTCTCTTCTTTATTTCATCCACATTTTTCATACTATCATAACTGACATACCATGTTAGACCTGGCCATGGGAAAAAGTAGGTTCTTAAAATGGAGCTTATTTTCAGGCTGGGGCTGTGGCTCAGCAGTAACTCATTTGCCTGGCACATGTAAGGCATTAGGTTCAATTCTCAAAACCTCCTATAAATAAGTAAAATAAAGGTCTATAAACAACTAAAAATATATATTTTTTTAAAAGCAGAGCCTATTCTCAACAAGGAAATTTCATAAGAAAGGCCTACCCTTCTGTATAAGATATAATAGATCTGAACAAATTCTTTATAGTATTAACCAGGTCACTAGTCTTAAATTTGTAATTTATGTTCTGCTATATGTAATATGGAGTAAAACTCAGAAAATATATGTTGATGGATTCAGTGCCTCTTGAAATTCTATTTTTTCTTTTAAATTAAGAATAATCTTTTACACATTTAATGCAGAGTAATAGGCAATTCTGCCTGCAATAACAACAATTAAAATATGTTAGACACAAGTTGCTGTAAACAAAGAATGGCCATTGTGAAAAATAATTGTGCTATTAAAGTAGAAATTAGAAGTTATATTTTACCTATGATTGAAAAAAATCTAAGAATGCTAATATCCACAGAGAAAGAAAAGTTAATAAAACTACATGACAATGTGATTATAGTCTATGAATTTCTGATTTGATGTGCAGGTGCCAACTGTGTCACTCTTCTGATGAAGTCAAGCAGCTGTCCTTGATTTATTTCACCTGTATGTATGTGTGTGCATGCATGTGTGCACTATACAAATGTAAAACTTAAAAAAAGGAGATATTATGTCTCTATATCCTTGTATTTTGACATATTTGATTAAAATACATCATTTTATCATACAATATGACTTAGGGGTTCTTCTAGAAAAGAATGTACTAATCATTTAAAATATCATTACATAATCTGATGTCTCTTCTAGCGTACAAAGTCTATAACTTCATGTTTTTAATTGTACATTTTTATTATACCTTAGTACTTACACACACACACACACACACACACACTATTTATATGAACATAAGAAAAGTAGAATCATAAAATATTTGTGTTTGAGAAATACTTTCTTAATATTTTAATTCACTGTTGGATTGGAGATCTGGCTCAGTGGTAAGATGTTGTGGGGCAGGTTGCTCAGAAAACACACCTAGTTCCATTTCTGTCCAAATTGAAGAGTCTTTATTATTCTGACCAGCTGCGACTGCTCACTGCAGGACCAAGTAGTCTATGTGGGAAACAACCCCAAGCCTAAACATTTAGGCTATTTAAAGGGAAAAAACACAAAAACCACTTCTGAGTTTATGTAGCTGCAAGCAAGCAGGTACAGAAGCTGAACTGGGCAGTTAGTGAGACAATGCAATGGGTACACTGGTATTTTCCATGGGACTTGCCAAGTTGGCATAGCAGCAAGCAAGTAGAAGAGAAGGGGGACAAAATGAACCTAGTTCAGTACACATTAGAGATTACTTATGTCTAGACAACTAATCTCTGACTAGGTACATTGTGCAAAAAAAAAAAAATGAAAACCAAAGAGAATAATTTTACATTGTTTAAGAATTGCTATTTTGTGTTGTGAAATATGTTATGCTAGGTAACTACTAATGAGTACAGAGGTGGGGCTTTCCCAAGGGAGAAGCATTTCTTACATGATATGGAGTCTTACGGTAAAATGGAGTCTGTTTGGTCATTGCCCATATAATGTGACCCATAACAAGGTGCTTGCCAACACAAAAACAAAACAAAATAAAACCGAAAACAACAACAACAATAACAATGCTTACTGTTAAATCTCCCTTCTTCAAACTTATACCCCCTTCCTCAACATGGTCAAAACAAGACTGACTATATATACTGAATCAAGCAAAAGTTAAAATGTAATAAAGTAATTTAAATAGGATATTTCATTTAAAACTGTCAAGGAGACAATGAACTGAGAGTTTGTACAATTAAGTAATTTGAATTGTAATTTATACAAAGTAGTAATTCATTTGTATATACTTAGATTATAAAAGTAATTTTAATTTGCATACAATTAAATCATTTATTTAAGTCCATTTATTTAATAAGAAATACTTTATTTTACAGTTAATATCCATTATATAAAATAACCTCTTTTCTCATTTATTTTGCTATATATGCATTTTTCCTTTAATTTCAGATTTCGAAACTGTGATTTAGAAAATGGATTAGGATTTATAAAATGGAAATAAATTAATTCTAAATATTGAATTATTTCTGTAAACGGCTTATACCATGATTCACTGTGTGTTCTGTATCCTGTACCCTCTGTATTTTCTTTGTTGTTTTTTCTTTCTTTCTTTCTCTCTCTTTCTTTCTTTCTTTCTTTCTTTCTTTCTTTCTTTCTTTCTTTCTTTCTTTCTTTCTTTCTTTCTTTCTTCTTTCTCTCTTTCTTTTTTCCTCTCCTTTTGTCTTTGGGTAGAATAAATAAGAAAACATCTTTAAAATAAAACTAACAATGAATTTATTTTTGTTCAATCTTTATCACTTTTCTACTTTCCCTAACAATTACATTATAGCATATTATTTACATTTCAGAACAAATTAGTGAGAACCTGAGTATTAAATGTCAAAAAGCAGACCCAGCATGTACTCTACAAGTGTTATACAACCATTTTCTCATATGCTTTCTATTTACACTTGCAAATTGAATAAATGCCACCATATTTGTTGCTGAAATGAAAGTATGCTTGTATATATTTCATATAACATATGCTTTGTATAATGCCAAATCTGTAAGAAGCAAATAATGTTGGTTTGAAAATAAATTTAAACGTCCTATTTCATTATTTTAATGTTTGTCATTTGTAAATTATTTCTATAAGTTAAATTTATAGAAAAAATATGTTGTCAGATTTTTAGAATGTTTAAAACAGTGAGAAAAATTATCATTATTACTAAGTTTGAGTTCCATAATCTTGAGCTAGACATGCAGACCTTGGATAATAATTCAGCTTTAAGTTACAATAGAATATAAGATGCATGAACACAGGTTATAAATATCTTGGACATCACCATTTTTTAAATATTTCACAAGCTATCAACAATTTATGTAAATTTATGGCCTAATTTTGGTCAAACATTCCCAAAGTTTGATTAAACAATTTCAAAAAATGCCTTTAAGAAATTGTTCATGTGATTTGGGTGGTGTTTTTCCACCATGACATTCCTCTGGCTGGTTCTTCATCAAGCAGAATATGATATCTGCCTAGCTAAAAAGAGAGGTTCTGAAACAGACACATTTCCAAAGCAAAGCTCATAAAAACTGAGGCATTTATTGAGACTTTCAACATAGAAGTACACTTTTCCTTTTTAGACACAAATTTAAATGAATATCTTGTTGAGATATTGCCACCACTTCTTATAAAATCTCCCTCTGTGTCATCTGAAAATGACATCACTGTGTTGGATAGGAACACTGTGAATTCTGATAACAGGGTAGCAAATACATAGCAAGAAAATCTTCAAAAGTAAACAGTAATTTCAAGGTACAAAATAAAAAATATTTTATACCTGTTCCATGTATGTTTAGGTATATGTATAAATGTGATCTATACACACATGTGTACACATTTTCCTCCAAAGTGATTACACCAATATATTTTACTACCTACATGTATGCAAAATACTAATTATCCCCTCTACTCTCTCAACAAGGTGTGTTGTTAAAAATCTTCTTTTCAACATCAAATTTATTTTTTCTCTTTTGATATTTATATCTTTGATCATCTTTCAAATATCTTGGTTGAGTTTCTGAGTTTTGGTCCAACTTATATTCCAAAAATGACTAACCAGTAAGTAACATCATTTTTTACTTATATCTCACAGTTATAAAATGATACCTTTGAGGTATTCCACATTTTCTTTTTTATTTCATTTCATTTCATTTCATTTCATTATGGCATCTTGCTGTTGTAATTATTTGAACGACATTATAAGGTATTTGTCACCTAGGAATTAATTACTGCATCATCTATTACACCTGTTCTTATATTTTTATTATTTTCTAGTTTGCATTTTACTTATAAACTTAAAATCAAGTAGTCTATGTCCCTCTGAAGAGAAAAAAAAGTTTAAGTGCTTTGTTGGAATTATTAAATGTATAAAGATATTTTATATATTTGATTTGAATATGTTTTTTCAACAACAAAGTTACCTATTTTTAAAAAAATTAATAATAACTTCTGTGCCATAGAGTCATAGTTTAAACTTTATTTATACCTATATTACAGATATCTTAAGGTGATTCTTAAATATTTTAATATTTATTCTGGTATAAATAAACATTTTGTAGACAGAGTTCTAAGATACTTCACAATTACCTTCTATTTTTGTATAACCCCTTCCTCACATATGGAATCAGCAAATATGATGAACCATCACCACCATGATTATATCATGTTCTATAGAAAAAAAAAAGGATTAATCTGGATAGGTTGGACACCAGATGAGCTCTTTAAAGGCAGAGTTTTCTTCAATGGTTTGTGGGAGGGGAGGTTAGACATTTTGAAGCACTGGAAGAATTCAACACTATATCATTGGCTTGAAGATGAAAGATCTCGTTGGGAAATGGCTTGAAGGTCACAGCTAAGAAGTGACTGGTCCCTGGTCAAAAGCCAGAAGCAAACACAGACTTCAATAAAGACAACCTTAAGGGATTCAACCTTGTCAATAACAGAAATAAAGTTGGACAGGGTTGTGAACTTCATATGAAATTCAGCCAAATGACTCTTGATTTCAGTTAGGGCATAGAACCAGCCATGCTGTGCTGAACGAAAAAAACAAAATTGTGCACTCATAAATAGGTGACATCATAAGCCAAAAATTTTGATACATTTGTTATGCAGCAATGGAAAACTAATATAAGAATGTTTATTCATTTTACCTTCTAACAGACTGATATTTGTTGGTTATTTTCATATACCATTTTTGTCCGAAATCATTTCATCTTATCACCTTACAGTGAGAACACATTTTTTTTTTAGTTTTTCAAGAAAACAACATATAATCTATAGTTAAGATAAAGTTTTCTTTTTCCATTTTTTTTCTTCTTGCAACTATTTTGACTATTACAAAGTAATTCTACCTCATGAAAATAATTTTAGACATTCTTATAAAAGACAGTGTTGACACCTCTGACTATGACAGATTTTTTTTTTTTTTTTTTTTACTGGAAGCACTGAAACACTGCTTGAGGCCTTTTTTTTTTCACTATAGAAATGGATATAGTCATTGTGCTGATTAGGCCATGAATGTTAGGCTCTGTTTTCTATTGATGCTATACCAGATCTCCTCAAATCAAGTGACTTGAGCAGTACAAGTGTATTATATCACAATTATATAGGTCAAAATTCTGGCACTGTCTCACTGGGCTAAAATCAATGTGTTGACAGTAAAGTGCTTCTTTCTGGAGACTGTAGGGGATAATATATTTCACTGCCTTCCCAGTTGCTAAAGGCTACACACATTCCTCAGTGTATATCTTCCTTACTCCTTCTGTACAACAGTAATGGCAGGTCACATACTTTTCACATCAATAACTCTGAACTTACAAGCCTATTCTACCTCTCTTTACCATATGTAAGGACTTTGTTGGTTGCATTTAAACCTATCTACACAATCCAGTGAGACCTCCTTACTTTAAGACTATGTGATTAGCAATTTTAATTTCATCTGTAACTTTAACTTCACTGTGTGTGCCATGCAATGTAAAATGTTTGCAATTTGAGGATCGGGACTTGAAAATTTTGGTAGAATATTATTCTATTGCTATATTTAGATATGGTCTAGATGTGAGTTGTCCCCTAAAAACTTACATGTGAGACAATGAAAGAAAGTTTAGAAGTGAAATGTTTGGGTTATGAGAGCCAAAAAGTAATCCATGCATTGATCCACTTCAGTGGATTAACTAGAAGGTAACTGTAGGCAGGTGGGATGTGGCTGGAGCAGGTAGATTATAGGATGCTTCCCTTTGAGGTACATAGTTTGCTCCTTCTGAATAGAGCTCTCATTGCTTCCTAATTAACACGTTCTGAGCTGCTTTCTTCCTCCACATCCTTGCCCATGATGTTCTGCCTCACCTTGAGTCCAGAGCAATGAAGTTGGCCATCTGTGTACTGATACCTAAGAAAACCTGAGCCCCAAATAAACTTTTCCTTCTCTAAAACTGTTCTTGTCAGGTACTTTGGTCATAGTGGTGAAAAAGTTAAACATTCTTCTAGAAAAGGAAATATGCCAGCTTTCAAATAACCAGGATGGCATAATTCTAAGGTGTGATCTTTGCTGTCTTCCATAGGGAGAAAGTGAAATTAAGACCCTGTTGCACATATTCCCGTACTCATTTAATACAAATTTTGACTCAAATGTCTCAAATGAGTACTTAAGATTTTTACTTGTTTTCCTTTCATTGGAATTGAAGGGCTTACCTAAATCAATTAGGAACAGAAATTGTTGTAGGATGGAGTCTCTTACAATGAAATTTTATACCTATATTTCTCACTGATCAGATGACAACAAGTAAACCATCTTACCTTTATAACTGGAGTAATTATAATCCCTAAATCACATTAGTACTACCAATTATGAAGATTTTTTTTTGCTTGAGAAGGAATGAAAGGCAGAAAGCAACATACTGTTTTATGCAGTAGTGTGAGCACCTAATAGTTATGAGGGGAATGGCAATTATAAGAATTGAAAAGTTGTTTGACAGTTATTAATGGTCAAGTTTTTAAATTTCAAAGGAAGAAAATAACCATTTAAGGATTTATCAATTTATGGTACAATGTGGAAGTTGAAAGATCACCATTGTAACATTTAGAGAGACACTCATCTCTTGCATGCAGGTGTTAGACTACAATAGAGATCTGGCCCAGGAGTTACCAGTAAAAGTTGCAGAATTTTCAAGGAAGCTGAAATCCACTTGCTAACAAGATTCCTATGCTCTGATAAACTCTAAACTCTGATAGGTCAAAGTGCAACTGAAAGACCAAGGATTGTTATTTTGTGGGAAGTGCTTGAGAATCTTGAATTCACAACTTCTCTGAACATTCTAGATTAGTAGTGGTGACCCTTTCCCTCTCATTAGAGGAAAACAATCTTTAAGTGAAGTACACACAGAATTCTCATCTGAGAAAGATGCTTTGCATGATTGTGTTTATCCTCCTCAAGATTTCCTCATAGTTTCTACATTAATAACAAGTGTGAAGCCCTAAATAGCTGTCCCTATTGTGAAAAGAAAACAAACAAAAACTATTCACCAAATACCTAAAGAATGTACTTAATATGCACTGACAGCAACTACAGGATAATATCTAAGAAAAGATCTTAATGGGTTTGGACCTGTGAAAAAAGGAAAAATTTATGTAGGCAAAGGAGAATTTTATTGAAATGAGGGCACTTTTCCATGACTTAAAGTTTAACATACTGACAAGGAAGACTGAAGGTATAATATGCATCTAGAATGGCTATTGGAAGCTTGCAATAAATATAGTTTACAGTTAATGAGTTGGAGCTCCCACAACTACCATGGAAGAATATTGATTGTGAGTTTGAATGGTTCTGCAATTAAACACAGTAGAATGAATTGTTATATAAGATCAGAGGACCCAGTGGCTAAGAGTGCTTCCCAGAAGAATACAGAGAGCACCTCTTTACAAGAGAATATTTGTACTATCAAGGGAGACACTGGTATATCTGAGAAACTTTGTGGTTACTGTACTTTGTGGGCAAGGATTGATGGTAGGATGAAATTGGTCTACCTGTGTATATGAAGATATTAGGATTCTTGGAAGACAGAAATCAGGGGTTAGCATATAATCACCATGTATAAAAAAAACTTAATAAAATAAAAGACAGTAAGACCACAATAGCAATCATATAGAGTAATCTCAGGTAACATTTAGAGAGACACTCATCTCTTGCATGGCAATGACTAGCAAACCAAGTTGTTTCTTCCCAGAGACAAATTAGATAGTGTTTGGCACACCCAAGATGGCTATGATTAGGTTTCCTTACCAGGACTTCAGGCAGGGCTATGTTTTTAGTATGTAACCAAGGTCATCAACATCCTGATTCAGCATGTGACTCAAGGTCACTTTCCACTGGCCTGGAAGCTTGGTTGCATCACTGCCTACAGTATGCAGATGTGAAAATCACATGAAATATAGTTGAAATTTAACATGGAATTCCCTGGTAGATGCCTACCACACATATGTAATCTGTGGTCAGGAATACCTACAGCTTTGATTCCTTGCAACCATGGGTGTCCTCTTGACAAGATGGCAGGTTAACTATATTAGCCCTTTACCAAAGATGGAGTGGGCCATTTTTGTCTTGATAGCAGTTTATACAGTTACCAGTATGTTGTTTGCCTGGCCTATGGTCAAATCAATCAGCTTACTATGATTAGTGCCCTTACAGTGTTAACAGTCTTGTTCAGCCAGGTCATCACGATAAAAAGAATCAATGTACCCATTTGACAGGTCAGGATGTACAGTTATGGATAGCTCAGTTACCAATTCAATGAAAGTTGCATGATCCATACAACCCGCAGGCAACAGGCATGATAGATCTAATGTGCCGCAGTCTGGCTGAGCACAAATAACCGAGCCGCCACAAAGCACTTGTATGTTCAAACAGGAAACTTTATTGCCCGAACTGCACCAGCACTCCATGCACACTTCCCGGGAACTCTCCCAGCTCTCTACCGGGCTCCGCGCCAACTCCCCGGGAACCCCGTGAGAACTCTATGGGAACTCCAAAGTAGCAGGCGCCCGAGGCAGCAAGAGCCATGCTATTCCCTGAGCCACCCTATTGTGGGACAGCAGGATCCATATACAACTCAGTACACAGCCTGTCCCAATCTAGCATCATCCAGTCACAGCAATTATAACTTAATTATCATCATCTTAATGGCTTGTTGGTGTCACCTTTCAACCATTCCCTCTGGCAAAATGCTAGGCGTCATTCCACTTGACTGTGGCTCTCAAAAATAATGGTCTGCTTAAACAAGGGCTCAAAACTGGAGTCAACCCGCCTACTATATAGGGGTGGGCACAGCATCCATGGGTAGTTGTGGGAGCTCTGAATGAGCATAACAAATGATGGGTACCAGCTATTCTGGAGGCTTTTCTGCACTGAACCCCAGTACATGTCAAGGTGACTACAAAGGATGCTGTACTTAAGCCTGGGTTTGGAAAGAAAAGTAATATTTTTACTTCTCCCACTGAATTGAATTGGGGATGAACTGTGGATTAGATATGATCCTGGACAATAAAATCCCTACCTTCCTTGGGTAGCTCTGTTAACCCCATGATAAAGGTTTGGAGTGCCATCTCCCTGTGACACCATAGTTTACTAACGAATGCCCCCTCCCCAGGTACATGTGACTTGGCCAGGTCCTACAGATGGGACACAAATTTTAAAGGCCACAGGTGATATCTGTGCTTTCCTGGGATGCAAAGCAGGCATATATTTTCTCAGATGGATGTAATTTACCTGTAATAATTCCAATAACTATTTTGTCCTTGTGTCCATAGGTGTGTCCTTGCTAACAACACCGTAGAATGGGAACACAACTATGCCAAAATAGCAAACATCTCTGCCTGTTTGATATGCACTGAAGTGTCTATGATTTCTGCTGCTGGACTATCCTGGCAAATCCAGACTATGTCCCTGGACATTGGACATGGCTCAGAAAAACTTTTATTGCCACTTCAATACTGGATGAGACTAAGGCATCCATTGTAATAACAGTCCAGGTACAACTCAATGCCTCTCACCCATGGTTGGGGTACTCCGTCTGGGATGGAATGGCCTGATTTCCTTATGAAACTATAGAACTAAGATATCTGATTTCCCTGTGTTTGGAGAAAATGGAAGGTACAGAACTGGTGGGTTGGATCCCTGCAGTTTCTTGTTGGATATCCAATCAGATATTAATAGAAGAGGTATGAGTGCCCCATGGAACCCTGTGGGTTTGTGACAATCATGGGTGGCTGTACCTTCATTAAATTGGATAGGACATTTTACCCGGTGTCACCTATACCTCCCAGTGACCAGACACCAAACATTTCCTCAGGGGCCTGATAACTGGGAAACTGTAAAAGCCTTCTATAGACTGCACAAGCAACTTGCTGGTATTATTCCTTGACTTTGTTTTTAGCTCAGGGAAATTCTTGATGACTGGGATGCAGATAACTGCTTTGACTGAACACAAGGTTTGAACTTTAAATCATATAAACAGTCTCCATCTCTATTGAATGGTTAAACCTAGGTGCTTAACCACTGGGATATATTCCAGCCTTTTTTTTAATGTTCTTGCTAAATTGCTTAGAGCCTCACAAAGTTGCTGAGGCTGGCTTTGAAGTTGCAATCCTCCTTTTTCACCTTCCCAAGCTGCGGGCATTACAAGCATGCTCCTCCACAACCAGCAAGTTAATACATTTTTTAAAATTAAAAAGTAAATCAACTAAGACTTTGGAATTTTTTATTCATCTAACAAATGGGTTATTTTTAATTTCCATTAGAAAAGTTAAATGAAAAGTGCTTTATTCACCTGAGATGGAAAGCAGTGTACATTTGTACTACTTTCGAAGGTTGTTACCTCTCTTATTTTGTCATAGTATAGAATCAAAAAAGTTTCAACAAATCCCCAATGACCTATACCATACACTATCTTATTCTTTTCAGGGAAATTTTGGTTTCCTTTTTATTTAGTGTGTACTAGAATATCCTCTATAATATATTAAAGAAATCATATTACATAACTTAGCAATAAAAAAGAACACTTTTTAGCATATCCATACTAAAGTTTAAATGACTACAATTTAATTCCTACATGCTAGAGGTATAAAAGGAAGATAAGGACAATCTGTGGACATCCTTGCAAGCTTAAATATTTGAACCAAAAGGGGAATAGATACATCCCATAGTGTGATTCAAAGTCACACTATTACTATACAGAATCATTCATCATTTGAAAAGCAGATATACTATTTGGCCATGGTTGAGACTATCTGACCTTCACACCTTATTTGGCTATGTGCCAGAATTGGGTACCATGAGCTGCATAATGAACCATTGTTATAATTTGAATAATAGGGATCCCCTAAAGACCCTGTGTTAATTCAGGAAATTAAATGATTAGATCATGAGACCTATTATTAATCAGCAGATTAATCCATGTGATGGATTATTAATTTTAAAGAACTATTAACTTATTCCTAACTATAGGCAGATGGGGCATGTTTAGAGGAACTAGGTTATTGAGGGATGTTTCTTTGGTTTATGTTTTGTTTCTATCTCTTCCCCACCCCTACTTCCTGACTATGGTTGACATGTGCAGCTTTCCTCCATAATGCCTTTTTTGCCATGGTGTTCTGCCTCATCTCAGGCCCAGAGCAATGAGGTTTATCAAATATGGACTGAGACCTCTAGGTTGTTTTGGTTACGTATTTTGGTCACAATGAGAAAAACTCCTAACACAGTACCATTTCATAAGTTTGAGTATGAATAGAGTCAGTCTCTTAAAATAGAGGTGGCACATTCAAGATAGTGAGCAAGGTTTGTTCCTAAATATAATTTTCAGACATGGAGTGTCAGATAGTGATGAAACCCATTAATGCTGTACAAATGCCTCTACTCTAGTTAATTTCTCTAGCCTTCTGAGGAATTCCCACAAGCAAAGGAGAAAAATCAGGTTGGTTCTCAATATAATCTATTGAACTAAACATTGACTGCTGCTTCACTGTACCTTTACTCATGGTGGCCTCAAAAATCAATGTGAGGGAAAATTTCACCAATCCTTTCAGTAGCAGCTTATTACCTTTATATGGAGGGAGAAGTGGCATAAGGTGAGTATATACATTTACTTTTGAATTACTATTACCTGATTACCTTGTGGATTGTAGGAAGCCCTAGAACAAAGAAGACTGGGAGAAAATTTGAGAATAGAATTTAGCACAAAATGTTGAACTATTCGTGTCTCTTGCCAGTAACTATTATACATGAATTTTTCAGCTGTCACAGTAGCTAAAGCAGCATTCACAATGGAGAACTATTGCAGATCCACCCTCTTTTTCATGTGCAGAATCTAATGTTGAGCCTTCAGTGTATACCTTTCCTTGGGAGACCAATCAACCCCTGCTATCAAGTTGATTTCATTAGATCTCTTCTATTCTGGAGAAAGCAATGATTCTCCTTTATTGGGATCAATGTATATTCTGGATATACTTTTTCCTTCTTATTGACTTGGCAGAAGTGCTTTGTAAAATTCTCAAAAGTGTCTGATTTAATGATTTTGAATGGTACATTAAAAAAAAACTCCTTGGTGAAAGAAACTAACTTTATGACAAAGGAGATATGACAATTATATGTCCTCAAGACTTCTTTTCTCCCTTTGAGAATATGATAATATGATATTTTTCATATACTGCTTTATGGAAGATAACAGTGTATAGAAAACTTCTAATGTGGTCAAAAAGGGGCAGGAAACTAAGACACAAGCTGGGGGGAAAACTGCATATTTGAGCAGATTATATATATTTTGAACCAACATCCTTTATATAATAATATGATTATAACAATAAAAATATGCTAGTTTAGAGAAAATTTTAATACAGCTAGAATTATATGTGGCTATTCTAATAATCCATCTCAACAACTTTCCCTAGAATCGGGTCTACTGAATTAGAGGTTTTGTTTCTTTTTGTGGGAGAAGGGATGGGTGGATGCTATGACCTTGCCACAGAAGTGATATATCAATGGTGGAGCAGAAAGTGGAGGGACAAAGAGTGGCAGAAATATTCACACTGAAAGAGATGTGATTTTATTGATAATATTATTTAAAATTTCTATTGTATGTTGATAATAAGAAGTAGAACAATATTCAAATAGTTTGTTACTTTTTAAATGCTATGCAATGTGCCTACTTATAGCCTGCATCTATTCTTCACCTTTACTCACTAATATTTAAGCTAAGTCTATCACATAATCATTTTGAAATATTTATACCTCTAGACCAGCAGATAAGAATAATTAATAGTAAGCTTCTTAAGGCCGTAGGGCTTAATTCTCTATAATGTGAGGCAGGAAAATGTATCTTAAGATTTCAAGGCATTCACTGGGTGGATGCTTCCTGGTGTTCATGTCAAGGGTTAATCATCAAAAGGGAAATGCAGTATCTCCATATTGAGAAGAGTTCAATAACCAGTGGCCAATTTTTCTAGGAAAAAGTCTGGGATAATACAATAGATGGACAGCCTACACTGTGACAGAGTAGAGAGATGTCTTTTTTTTTTTTTCATCTAATTTTGGAACCAACAGATTAATGATTCTAATTCTTCTTTTGTTTAGTTTTTTTAAATTTAATTTATAAATTATTACTGGTTATTACCTGGACAGACAGTGACAGAACTGAATAAATGTATTGTGTGGACATGTGTGGAATGAACAGTAATGAACAATATCAGAACAAAATAGTCCCATATATGCATGTTCTTAACACAAGCATCTAAGACTTTTCATGAAGTATGAAGTTTGCTGCAGAAGCATGCTGAGCCACAGATGGGCCAAGAGTTAAAATAAATTTGTCAAGAATTATGCTTAGGAGAATTCTTCAACTAATTAACCCTACACCCAGGGTAGATTCTTAGAACCTATGAATGTTAGGTGCTTGTCAGTGGTGGTAATAAGTTTGTGGATAGAATTATGGTTGCTATTGAACTGACACTAAAAATAAGATTTTCCTGGACTATGCAACTAGGTCTAGTGGTTTTATGATTATAAAAACCCTTTACAAGTAAGACAGAAGAATGTGTGGAAATCTGATGTAAAAAAAGATCATCACAGAGGCACCTTTCAAGATGCAAGGAGATACAGTTGATGAATGGGCCAATTTTAGAAATGGAGAAAGACAAAGAACAAAATATCCTGCAGAGCATCCAGAATTGAGACTGCAACCCTAAATACCTTAATTATAGTCCAATGAAGCCCATTTTGGTTGTCTAACTTACAGAATTTTAACATAATAAATTTGTGTTGATGTGAGGCATTAAATTTTTGGTGATATGTTAGGGCAGCAATACGACATTAACACGTTTACCCCTTTCATAGGACAACTAGAGCCTTACAGATATCTCCCATTGGTACCATTGGGTAAAATTGCTCATTTCCTTACTCTCTATCAGCTCCCTTCCCTTTGCAGTTATATTTCCACTCTACACTATCAATATTTTTCAGGATTACCTGCGAAGTAAACTACTTGCACTTGAATTCATGTCTCAGGCACTACTTCTGGGAAAATTTATCATAAAACAGGAGTTACTGTTTTCCTATCATCAATGGAAATGTTGCTGTTGTTTTACCCATAAAATCATGCTGGCTTTGTGGTATAGTTTCTTTACAACTTGAAAACAAATATGTTGTAAGTGAAAGAAATTTCTACCCTCATGCAAGTGGCCCCGACTGTGGAATAGGCTGACAGATGTGATTGTAAGCACTCTTAGTAATGTCAAAATTGTATCTGAATGTAAAAAATGAATTGGCAAATAGGTAGACATTCTCAAGGGTCATCTTTCTGTTTATAGCATATATTTATCTGGTCATGAAGCAGAGTGAATAAGGGAAAAATTTCCAGAGACTAGATATGGGAAACATCAAAGAAAAAACCTTGAAAGGCATGGCAGTGATTAAGGTGTTGCTTTCATTTTTCTTTCCATTCCAAATAAGTCTGTTCCCTGCAGTCATGTATTCATTATTCAACATGTGAGTGGAATATGCTGAAGAGGGTGAGGGTACTGTGGATTATAGCCAACATGGCAACATTGGTTGCCCTATCCATCCAATAATACATCTATATGCCATTATCTATATCTATCTTTATGTGTTTGTGTCTACTTTCTCTCTACATACCTACCTAATTTTTGCTTTCTAGTAAATATCTATATTAGGCTATTTTTCAATTTCTCTGTCTGAAGACGTAAGCTGATCTGGATGTCAACTTATTTACATTTATAATTTTATTTGTTTTTGTGAGCATTTTTTGTTGTAAGTGATCATTATGTCATTCAGAAATAGGAAAGACTTAAAGAATTTAGATACAGTACAATGCAAGAATAATTAACCTCACATAAGCCTCATTCACTGCACCATATTGTAAAAATGTGGAAATAATAAAAAATTGTCTCTAGACTTATTGACAGAAAGAACAAGGCATTTTTGTTATTAGTTTAAATCACTTTGTATTTAAAATCTTGTAATATGGGGAAAATTCGTTTAGAATTATTTGTCTAGACTTATAGATTGCTAATATTTTTGCTTTTATTGCAAGCAATAATGAGTGAAATTCAGTTTTCCTTCAGGTCTGATGAACATGTTTTACTGTATATGTCTCTTAGTAATGACTTAGACTTTCTTTCAGAAAATTGAACAATGAACATATAGCTTTTTAAAAGATATATTTAAATCTGTAAGATATATGAAAGTTTTTATAACTGATAGCATTATTTAGATTATTATATAAGTATATAATTTATATATATATAATGTTTCATGTAATGTGCTTAGAATATATTTCTTTGAATTAACTAGTAGTTATACATAAAATATAATTAAGCCATGTTGTATATTTTAACATTGCCATGGATTGGTTTCAGTACTCTAGGTGTCACAAAAAATGCAGTTTTAGATTCTCATAAATCTAATTTTTGCCTTTTGTTGTTGGTTTCAAAATTGTTTAAAGGAACAACTGTTTGATTTTACTAGTTAGCTCAATTAATAGCTTCTTTAGCTAAAAATATTTCATGTATAAATAAAATACTTAGTCAGACTACACACCATTCTTCATTTTTTGTTGTTGCTTGTATAACTTCATAACCAAACATTTCTTGATTACAACCTAATAAAATAATCCACATTTCTGTAACTTGAAGTCTATAGCTTTAATATAATATATAACTTTAATATAATATAGGGGTAATAGGTAGGTAAATATTAAAGTATTGCAACAGATATTGACTATTTTCCAATTGAAATGATAATATTAATTACTGACTCATTCCATAACTGGTAGGTTCTTTTAAAAAAAAGAACTATTTACTTAAGTCCATATTGCTAGTAAAAATATTGTAAAAATCTTTGCAACTTTTTAAGATCTTTGAAAAGCCTGAAAGCTAATATTGATGTAAAGGACAACATAAAAATAAAAAAGAAAAAGTATTTTTTTGTGTATTTTCCAAACATAAAAATGAAAAATCTTCAGATCTCTGAGTGGTAAAAATGGGTGGGGGTGCAGGGATATCTTTTTATAAGAATTTATTTGAAGTATAAAATATGTTTGTTTCAAAAAAAAATTGGGGGTAAGGAGTTCTATTGCAAATTGTTAGGTAAATAATGATGAAAATTCACTTGGTTGCCAGTCTTTCATATTTCTTTCTTAACTAAGCCCACAAAATCTTTGTTTAATTAAACATTACACAAAAACACAAACATAAAATTACACAAATATGAGATTTGCAATGATTTTAATTGATGTCTTCAGGATCGAAGGAACTTTGTCATTTTCTTACACTTTTCCTCTACTCTTTCCCCAGCCATTCACATCTACAAACACAGAACCTGAGAATTAATTGAATTTAAGCTGATCTTAGAAATTAGAAATATTCTAAATTCTTTTTTTGTTTTTCTTTCTCTCTCTCTCTCTCTTAACAATCCTAGGAATTGAACCCAGGCCTTCTTCAGTCTAGGTAAGTGCTCTACCACCAAGCCACATTCCCAGCCCCTAGAATTCTAAATTCTTGAGAAAAAGTAAAAAGTAAATAGTAAATGTTGATAAAATTCTTAGTTGTTTTACCTGAAGTTGGCTTTCAACATTTATTTCATTGTTCTCCTTAGGAGGGTTTCTCAGTCTATTACTGTGGGTCTTGGATAGTTATTCACAGCTTTTCAGTTTTTCAGAATCACAAAAAAAGTAAGAACACACACTTTCAGTCTAGCTATCTCCCATTTCAATCTTGGATTTCTGATATTATTGTTGTTTACTTGTGCTGATAATAGTGGTTAAATAGTATTGATTCAGAAGTTTTCCAGAGCAGTATCCTGCATAAAAGGATTAAGATAATTGATCTCATCTTGGACTTCTGAAAGATAAAGTACTGTCTACCTACACACTGTAAATCTATGAGCAGTATGAAGTTTGTTTGCTTGGATATCTTTAGTTTCTTGTTTAGCCGTAAATTACTTGGCTAAGTTCCCTCTGAGCATTCTGAGTTTGGCTTATTTTTTGCATGTGAAGACCAAAACTTGTCTTAGAATGAATGACAAAATTAAAGTAGGTGGCATCTAAATTCTATCCTTGTGCTAGCCATTTATGATTCTGTTTTTTTTATTATTATTACATTATTTTATTGAGAATCAAAACAATCTGTGTGACTTTAAATGATACTGTGTTGATGGGGACTGAAGAGCCAAGCAAGATGAAAGAAGGGACACAGGGGACCCAAAACTTGGTGCAGCTAAGGATGTTTATTATTGGCAAGAACAGCATTTTATAGTTTACAGTGGGTTCCCAAACATGGAATGCAACCTTGAGCTTAGACAGACAAAATACCAAAATTTCTTTTTTAAAACAATGCTATGTTTACATTTATATTCTTAATCTTTGTCCTAGATCTTATACTAGCAGCTAAGCATAAACTAACAGGAACATTCCCCAAATAACTCCACCACAAGGAAAAAACTTGAAACAAGTCCACAATCTCAAGAGAAACTTGGCAAGTCTGATCATGTCAACTGAGCATGTCCTGAAAACAGTCTGCTCTTTTTGCTCTGGCCTTATAAGAGCTCAGAGGACATTAACTCCTTAACATCTGCAGCTCCACCCCAGTCCTCGAGATCTCAGACAATTCCATCAATACTGTGTTTTCTTAATGGGTTAAATCAATGACTTTTTATAAAATTACATCCCTTACTTATATATTTTGAAGGAAGACAATATATTTGCTTAACTTTTTAAAGAATAAAAATATTAAGCTAATCATGAACATTGTTGTTCACTCTTTATGAACATTATTAAGCAATCTGATGCCCCAATTTCCAATTGTGGAATTGCCATCCAGGGGCAAGGTAGGGAAATCTTTCTGCTTGTCTATATTCTTATAGTCATTACCTCAATCCTATTTAAAATGAATAAAACAGTTTTGAAATCCATATTCTTTGTTCTTCTCTTCAGGGCTATATACAAATTCTCATAAGTATATAAGGGTGTTAATTTAAATTTAATATGTAAAAAACAGATTTATTTCTTTTTTTTCTCCAAATTCTGGTATAATAAGGACTTGTTTATTTTGAAAAAAAAAAAAGGTCCCAAACATCAGGCTGTTCACAAAAATAACCCAGAGTATGAACTTTAGAAAACAAATAAAGACTATTACACTAATTATTCTTCTAGAGGATGCATTTAACATGCCAACTCTCATTCACAAAAATACACTGTTACATTTGTGTTGAACAGCTCCACATAGGACTATTATGTGGGGGATAACACACATACCTCTAAAACTCAAAGCTGCTCTCAGGTGCTACAACTAAATGAGATTGCCTTTGCAGTTAGGGAAGCAACTACTGAAATCATGTATAAATGGAAAGAATTATACTCCCTGCATAACAAGAGATTATTTTGGAGACAGTCGATAAAAACCATACATCCTTTTTATTGTTAAGTTATAATGAGGTATCAAAATTAAAAGCAAAAATTACAGGGTAAGACTTAACAAAACTACTAGGAGCCTCAAAGGAAGTGAAAATGGGACTAGGCGCAGGGCAACATGAATTAATGAACAGGGGAAGGACAAAGATAGGGAGAACAGTGAGCATGTGCTGAAGATACTAGGGGAGAGGATCTGGTGAAATTTTGATCATAAGACAAGCGCCTAGGTAAAGAAATAATGGGTAAGATTTCTAAACCCCACTATGTGCTTAAGAGTCATCCTCGCCGTTGGCGTTGTCTCTGTCATCCTCTCCTTCCTCTGCCTCTTTTTCATCATCCTTGATCAACTTCAGCTGGTCATCCCCCCGCTCTTCATTATCATTATCATCCAGTAGATCCCCCTCCTCAGCAGAGTCATCTGCACCCACCTCAGACTCCATCTTCACATTAGTTTCATCTTTCTTCAGGGCGCTGCTGCTCTGCTCCTCTTCCGACTTATCATTCTTCGTCTCTACTGCTTGTTTGCTCTGCTCCTTTTCAACTTTTTTTCCAGGCTTTCCAGAGGAGAATCCACTTTTTGTTTTATTTGGGTCAGCTCCTTCTTAATGGCCTGAAGGTCATCTCCTTTCAACTTTCCAGACTTGGAAGAAGATCACCGCTGTCCACTCTTAGAATTTAAGCCACTTTTGCCCCTTCGGGAGGTGTTTCCTGATGCACGTTTAGAGGGCACGACAGCATGGAGGAGGAGGAGGAGGAGGGGGAGCTCGTGCTG
>NW_026000057.1:19365876-19378627 GCF_001458135.2 Marmota marmota marmota | reverse complement strand
AGGAGGAGGAGGAGGAGGAGGAACTCGTGCTGGGTAACTCTACATCCTGTCATAATAATCACATTGAAAGTCATAGTCCAAGTCAAAAGAGGAGCCGTACATCTCCGCTGCAGATGGTTTCACACCTGCCTTTCCTCTGTTCACTTTGGGCTCTGCAGCCAGATTAATATCTAAAACCTGGCCAGCAATCATTCTGCCATCCTCTCCTGCTACAGCAGCCCGGGCATTTCTCTCAATAACATACTGGACAAAGGCAAAGCCCTTATGGACAGAGCAGCCCACAATTTTTCCATACTTGGAGAAGATTGCTTCCACATCAGACTTCTTGACCACCGAGTGTTGAGATTCCCAATGAATACACGGGAGTTCATGGAGCGTGGATCTGTCTTGTTGGTAACGTTGCTAGCCATCGTGTTTGTTAAGGTTCCTCACAAAGGCAGAAGAATGTAGCTGAAGATCAAAAAAATCTCACTCAGCAAAGATCCACTAACTTACATATTTCAAGGGATTTGTAACCAGGAGGGGGGAGGGAGAAGAGATTCGATTCTGAATCTCCTACTCCCAGATTCTATATGAAGAAGCCGACCGCTGCTCGAGGTCATCAGCCTTCATCTCTTCACACACACACAAAAAAATCCAGATTTATTTCTTGTTCCTTAAAACTTTGTACTTTCACTGTCTGAGAGGAATAAAGCTACCAGACAGAGTAAACAAGAAAGTTGGTATTCAGGTCAAGTTGCTAATATTCACATCTGAGCTTTCTACTTAATATATTCTGCTTATAGACAAGTAGTATACTTTTTTTTTTTTTGCTTCAGTTACCCATAAACTGTGCCAATGACTGCATTAGTCAGCTTTACATCACTATAACTAATAAATGATATAAATAAAGAAAAGATTTATTTTGGCTTTCAGTTTTAGGACTTTTCAGTTCATAATCAGGCCAATAGGCTGATTCATTCCTTTTAGGACTATTTTTGGGGAGTGGACATGTCAGGGAAAGGATCACATCATTGCAGAAGAACCTGGTATAGGCAAACCATTCTTCTTATAGTGTGGACATAAAAGGAGGGAAGAAGCAGAGCTAAGGTCCCATGATCCCATTTGAGGGCTTGCCTGCCATATCCTAAGACCTCCTGTTAGGCCCCACCTCTCAAAGATTCTAACACTTCCCTGAGGACCAAATTTTTACCACACAGGCCTTTGGGCAACATTAATATCCCAAACATAACAGTGACAAAAATCTCCTTTAACTTTTTTTTGAGTTACTTACTATGAGGACTATTCTAATTAATATATTACACTTAGGTGTTTCTGAAGATATCATATGCTTTTAGTAAATACTATCAGTATGCTTATGTTTACATGGCACATGGTAGTTTTAGCAAAGCCAACATCAATATTCTTGCAAGAGTTTTGTAATTCCTTCAAGTTATAGGTAAAGAAGTGGGAGTGTGGTCTCAGTTTTTTTCTCTATTTAACATCACCATTTATAAGAATTGGGTCCTAGAAGAGGGACCAAGAGACAGGTAGTTGGTGATGACAAAACTGTTATCTTGTATTTCTATAATACCACTATTTCTGCTTCACACTATTATCCACATTTATTTTCCCTTTTTTGGAAGATTAATGGCAGAATAAATTATATATATATATATATATATATATACATATATATATATATAGAGAGAGAGAGAGAGAGAGAGAGATATCTAAACTAATAATGTTAATTATGATTATCCCTAATACTAAAAGCCAACCCCTTCTGTGGGAGCTACAGAGCAGTGATCCCTGGTGGGCTGGAGTGTGGGCTGTGAGCACGGGTTACAACCCTGGCCAGCACAGGCTTGAGGTGCAGCAAGCCAGGGCCAAGGCAATCTAGGGTTCACCAATCTGTCACATCATAGAGGCCCAATCCATTCCTGGTGTGTATGCCTATTCCACATCACACCACAGCTCCAAACACCCAACCATCCAACATCTGCCAACCTCAACCTCCTGGGAAGCTGGGGTTTCAGGCAAACAGAATGAAAATGGAAGTAGGGCAAGCATACTTCAGATTTAAGGGTTAACCAATATTGTTAGCACTTATCCAAACTCTAATTAGCATAAATTTGGACCAACAGCATTGAACCAAGTCCTACGTAACCTTGTAGACTAACATACTCAGTTCATACGCTGCTGTTAGGTTTCCTCTTGCTTCTTCAATAATTCTGTTTCTATTCTTGACTTTTGAATAATCCCTACTCTAGTCACTCTGGCCTTCCACTTTCATGTGATTTTCATTCATCAGAGTTAAGAACTGAGACAATAACTGGGAAAGAAGTAGGCATTGAGCTACTGGGGTCTGTTGTAACACTGCAGGGTATAATACACCATACAGAGCTGTAACACTGAGAGCTGAAGCACACCACTCAATAGTAGGGAAAAAGAATCCTGCTTTGCTGGTTGTGACCCTTGTTGACACCAATAGGCATCTCCTACTGTGATTAGCTGCTAATACTAAAACTGGCTTTCTGTGTTGCAGAGGTCAGCAGTTTGCATAGGCAACACCCAACATCAGGGGCAGAGAATCATTTTGTCTCAAACTTTGGTCTCAATACTTTGGAAACTTCTGAAATAACCTTCACTAAACAATTTATCTTCACCTATAGAAACAGTTTCTATGTATTCTTTATTACATATCTTCAAGTTATATATTCCATTCTAATCACACTGTCACTGCTATGTCAAAAGTGAGTTAGACCTTAGCTAGAGTATTATACTCACTTTATTGTCACAGATCTACTTTATTTCTAAAGCATCCATCCATAAAAAAATATTAATTTGTTTAATGCCATATAATATATATTTTAAATAACTGACACAAATAATAAATGCCAGGCTAGTAGCATTTATAAATAATTTACAAGTTCCACACACAGAGGGTGGGCAATGGATATTTTACCTTATAGAATATTATTCAGTTCCTGTTGTAGTAACTTGGGAATCAATGTTGCTAAATCTGACTTTTTCAAGTTAAGATTGACAATCTGTATTTTATGAAAAATTTCTCCAATGCTCAAATATTTGAAAATATTTAGAAAATCCTTAAAAATATTTTTAAGTCAATGAAAGTGTTTGTGGTTAGAAATCAGACCAAAAATAATCAAAATCTAATATTCAGAGCAAAAGACTGAATTTTTCAACATTCCATATGACATAGTATTCTTACAATTTGATCTCACTCCATATTTCCTAAACCTTGCTTATCATTTCCCAAAATATATATTCAATACTTTAAACTGACTTATTCTGTATTTTCTTATTTATGTAAAAATGTTTTTATACATATTGATTTTCTTATAGTAATATATTCCTCCCTAAATAATTCTTTCTGAATTATTAAGATTGAAGTCAGTATTTATCTCCTATAGCTGTGTTAGCCAGCTTGTTTCCTGTTTTCCTAATTTTCTATAAAGTTTTATTATGTGACAATATTTATTTGAAGAACAATCTAATTTTAACTTCACTAGACTATTAATACTTAAAACAAGGACCCTGTGATATGCATCTTTATTCTCAAACTCTCAAGTAGCATGCAATAGAGAGGAGATGCTAATCTTGATGAGAGAAGGCAGATTCCTTGTGATGTTTCAGCATGCATTAAACTACAGAAGTGCTACATTCTTGACAGTCTTAGAATAAGCCTTAACTTTTCACACTTGTTCATGGTGACCTAAAAATATTCTTGCCCCTTCCCCTGATGTAGCATAGTCTACAAATTTTGGTACTTTTTCAGGTGTATGTATCTTATTATCAATTCCAACTGTGAACACATTTATTTAGTCTCCAAAATATCTTCTTTCTTATACTTGACTCTAGTTTCTAATCTCCTCTACAACATTTTTGAGTTGCTACCTGCCTGTTTGGTGTCTGTTCTGGCCATGAGTTCATTTCTATTGGGATCTGGACTTGTAGCTTTGTGATCTTGATCTATGAATACAGTGTAAAGTTTTATGTATTATGTTCTGCTTTAAAGTATCTATAAAATTAGGACAGATGAGGTAATAGTGAAACTTAGAGTTGTGCCACCTGAGAAGAAAGAGATTTATTAATTGATCTCTACAAAGGGAGTACCATTATCTAATAATATGGGAAGGGGAGCTAATTGCAATCTAGTCATGTGATAGGACACAGTTATTAAATTTGCACAATAGTACAACTTGTGACAACCAGGGGAATCTATTTGACTGGATTTCTGGAGTTTTCATTGAGTTTTTTGCCCCACCCTAGCCATTTTGTTGAGGTATAATTTATGTAAGGTGGGACATATGTGTATTAAGTGAACAATTCAATGAGTTTTGACTCACATATAAACAACACTTTAGTCAATATTTACATTATACCCATAAGCTTGGAAATTTCCCTTGTATTCCTTTCTAGTCAATGTCTATCTCTCTAAAAAAATCACTCTTCTGCTTTCTATTAGATTCTGAGCTATATGTTTATACTATTTATAAAAATAAATCACAAAATATTTACTTTTGGGGTCTATTTTATTCATCCAGCACAATAGTTTTGAGAGTTAATTATTTATATTTTTAATTTATTAGTAGTTTCTTTCTTTTGGTTGCATATATAATTTCATAGTAGGAATCCTTAAATTTGTTTATTCATTCTCCTTTTAGAAAATATTTGAGTTATTCCCAAGATCATGGTATTTACAGGGAAATGGATGGCATTAGAGCTGATAATGCTAAGTGAAGTTAGCCAATCCCTAAAAAACAAATGCCAGATGTCTTCTCTGATATAAGGGGGGTGACTCAAAATGGGATAGGGAGAAAGAGCATGAGAAGAAGATTACCACTAAATAGGGAAGAGAGGTGGGAGGGAAAAGGATGGAGAAGGGGAATTGCATGGAAGATGGAAGGAGACCCTCATTGTTATACAGAATACATGTATGATGTTGTGAGGGGAACAAAAAAAGAAGTGGTTCACATTAGTTTGGGTAGAGAGAAGTGAGGGGAGGGGAGGGGAGGGGAAAGAGGGATAGAAAGGGCAGCAGAATAAAATAGACATTATTATTGCTGTATGTATATACATGACTGTATGACCAATGTGATTCTGCAACCTGTACAATCTGAAAAATGAGAAATTATACCCCATTTGATTCAAATGTATAATATGTCAAGATCATTGTACTGTCATGTGTAACTAATACAAAAATAAAATAAAAGGAAAATATTTGAGTTATTCCCAGATTAGGATTCTTAGGAACAAAGCTGTGACCATATAAATATTTTTCTTGAGTCTTTTGTGAAGATACGTTTTTATTTCTCTTGAGAAAAAATAGGTGAATAATTATTAAAGAATAGATATGTATTTTACTTTACAAGAATCTGCCAGTTTTCTAAAGTGATTAGAGCAAAGTGATAGAACCCACAATTTGAATTCTCCATGATTTGATGGTGTCAGACTTTTTAACTTTAAACACATTGGTAGGGATGATTTTATATTTTATATTCATATGCCTGTTGGCCTTTGATAAGTCTTTTACAAATACATAAATTTTTTATGAACTACAAATACATATATCCTTTGTCAGATATATGTATTATAAAATTTCTTTTCTCAGTCTGTGGTTTGCCTGTTATTACTTTTCATGATAATGGAGCTAATTTTATAATATTTCATATTATGATTTATTCTTCTTATGTCTACTCCATGTAATCTTGTCAAAAATCTCTCCCTATGCCAAATTTGGAAAATGTTATTTTAAGGTTTTATACTAGGATCTCTATATATTCCATCTTATATTTAACTTGGTGATCTATATTGAATAAATTTTGTGTATCATAAGAGATAAAAGTTAAGTTGCATGTACATATTTTTATGTTTTTATTAGGGCATTATGGTTATCTAATTTCTATGATAGTTGTTTGAGGCTTTGATTTCCATTCTTTATTTTTGCTGTTTAATGTATCTTAACTTAAAAAAATCTTGTTTTTTTTAATTCATTCATCTATTGAAAGACACCTAGTTTGATTCCATAGATTAGCTATTATGAATTGAGCTGCTAAAAACATTGACATGGCTCCATTACTGTAGTGTGCTGATTTTAAGTCCTTTGGGTAAAAATCAAGGAATGGGATAGCTGAGTTAAATGGTGCTTCCATTCCAAGTTTTCTGAGGAATCACCATACTGCTTTCTATAATGATTGTACCAATTTGCAGTCCCACCAGCAATCCTCACCAATATTTACTGTTGCCTATATCCTTGATGATTGCCACTCTGACTGGAGTGAGATTAAATATATTAAATATATATATCAATCACATTTTCTATATCCATTGCATTTCTGCTATAGATGAATAAATAAAGAAAATGTGGTTGGTATATATATATACATATATATATATATTTATATATATATATATATATATATATATATATTTATATATATATATATATTCAATGGAATATTACTCAAATTTAAAGAAGAATAAAATTAAGGCATATACCAGTAAATAGATAGATTTGGAGACTATCATGTTAAGCGAATTAAGCCAATTCCCCCCAAAACAAAAACCAAATGTTTTCTCTAATATGCAGATACTAATTCACAGTAAGTGGGTGGGGCACTTGAGCAGAATAGATTTACCTTAGGTAGAGGAAAGGGAGGAGAGGGGATGTGGGGATAGAAAGGATAGTAGAATGAAACAGACATTATTATATTATGTGACTGCATGACCAATTTGATTCTGCAACATGTACACTCAGAAAAATGAGAAGTTTTATTGCTTCTATATATGCTATATCCCTTTTATATATGCTATATCATTCTACTGTCATATACAATTAATTAAAACAAATTTAAAAATTCTTGTTTTTGAATGTATAAGGCTATTTTGGACATTATATTTTGTTCTATTGATCCACAAGTCTTTTTATGCACTTCTGTTTATGAGAGATATTGGCCTATAATTGTTTCTTCTGTTGTATTAATCAGGTTCGCACTGGTATTACATTGGTCTCTTAAAATATTTTTGGAATAGCTCCCTTTCTTCTATCATTTAAAGATTTTGGGTAAGGTTAATATTAGTTTTTTTCTAAATTCTTAAAATATCACAGTGAAATCATGTGGGCCTTTTTCTTGAAAATAATTATTTTTATTTTGTTTTATTTCTTTGCTTAGTTTTTGTAATTGTTAACTGATTTTTTAATACAAGTATAGCTACTTCAAGTTCTTCTTGTGTTATTTTTGGTTAGTTTATTAAATGGAAACTGCCTATTTCATCTAAGTTGTTAAATATGTTTAAATAAAATTATTCTTAAAGTCTTCTTCTTATCTTTGTGTTGCATATACTGCTTCTAGAAAGGTTTATTTTCTTCCTTCCTTATATTGAAAAATGATTTTCCTCTATTTTCTTGAACAGTCTTCTTAAAGGATTACAGATTTTCCTTTTTATATATCATTGAGTATAATTCTTATGTTCATTTTCTTTCTTCTAAATTTACTGAGTTTTATTTACTTTTCATATAAATACATAAATACTATTAGTAAATAAAGTACTATTCAGCATTAAAAAAAGACAGGAATTCTTTTTGACAAGATGGATGCAAGTGGAAATAATCATGTCATGTGGAATAAGCCAGGCACAAAAAGATGTTTCTTATGACCTCATTCATGACTGTAATATGAAAAAGTTGAACACCTAGAAGTTAAGAGGAAAATATTAGTTTTCAAATACTGTGGAAAGTAAGGGACTGGAAATTGGTAAATGGTCAAGCATAATAGTTATTATAGATGTCAATAAGGTGCTATAATTTTCTTCTTTCTTTTTTTCATAGAACATTATATTTATATATAGTATTCAGGTTCCTCTTGGCATTTTTAAATTATTTTTAAATTTGTTTTAATTAGTTGTATATGACAGTAGAATGCATTTATGCACATTGATATATCATACATAGATGGAATATAATTTGTTATTTTTCTGAGTGTACATGTTGTAGAATCATATTGGTTATGCAGTCACATATGTATGTAAAGTAATAATGTCTGTTTCATTCTACTGTCTTTCCTATCCCCACATCCCTTCTCCTCCCTCCCCCTACTCCCCTCTACTTAAATCTAAGGTAATGCTATTCTTCTCTAGTGCCACATGACCTTATTGTGAATTAGTAGTCACATGTTAAAGAAAACATTTGGCCTTTGGTTTTGGGAATTGGCTTTCTCATTCCTCTGGCTGTATATGATGCAGAGTCACACTGATCATGTGATCATATTTGTAAATAGGGTAATAATGCTGACCTAATTCCACCATCCTTTCAACCCCCATACCCTCTTCCCTCTAGTCAATCCAAAGTTCTTCCATTCTTCCTTAGTATCCCTTCCCCCATTATTGATCAGCATCCACATATCAGACAGAATATTCAGCCTTTGGTTTTTAGAGATTGGCTTATTTATCTTAGCATGATATTCTCCAGGTCCATTCATTTACCTGCAGATTTATTAATTCACCTCCATAATTTCATTCTTTTTTAAGGTTGAGTAATATTCCATTGTCTATATATATCCCATTTTCTATATCCATTTATCTGTTGAAGCACTTCTACTTTAATAAAAATCGATGGGGCTCCCATTATCTATTTTTGATTGTTAACTTTCTACAAATACATAAAGGAGGTATTTTCTTTGGTACATTTATATGTATATATAACATGATTTTGTTAGATTCATTCATGTTTCTTTCCCTTTCCCTTCCTTTCTCCCTCTCTTTCTTCTACTTCTACTCCACTGATAATTCCTGCATCTATATATTAGATTTCCTCCCCCAATGCCTTCTTTCGCTAATTTTGCTTTAGCTTCTACACAGGAGAGAAATGTTTGATTCTTGGTTTTCTGAGTATGGCTTATTTTAGTTAGCATGATCGTCTCCATTTTCTGTCTATTTACTGGCAAATGCCATAATTTCATTCTTCTTTATGTCTGAGTAAAATTTTATTGTGTGTATATACCACATTTTATTTTTTTTATTTTTTATTTTTTTATTATTGGTTGTTCAAAACATTACAAAGCTCTTGACATATCATATTTCATACATTTGATTCAAGTGGGTTATGAACTCCCATTTTTACCCCGTATGCAGATTGCAGAATCACATCGGTTACACATCCACGTTTTTACATATTGCCATACTAGTGACTGTTGTATTCTGCTACCTTTCCTATCCTCTACTATCCCCCCTCCCCTCCCTTCCCATCTTCTCTCTTTACCCCATCTACTGTAATTCATTTCTCTCCCTTGTTTTTTTCCTTTCCCCTCACATCCTCTTATATGTAATTTTGTATAACAATGAGGGTCTCCTTCCATTTCCATGCAATTTCCCTTCTCTCTCTCTTTCCCTCCCGCCTCTCATCCCTGTTTAATGTCAATCTTTTTCTCATGCTCTTCCTCCCTGCTCTGTTCTTAGTTGCTCTCCTTATATCAAAGAAGACATTTGACATTTGTTTTTTAGGGATTGGCTAGCTTCACTTAGCATAATCTGCTCTAATGTCATCCATTTCCCTGCAAATGCCATGATTTTGTCATTTTTTAGTGCTGAGTAATACTCCATTGTGTATAAATGCCACATTTTTTTTTATCCATTCATCTATTGAAGGGCATCTAGGACTAGTTCTTGATACACCCATCTATAGACAGACATCTGGGTTGATTCCATAATTTGGCAATTGTGCTTCTATAAATATTATAGTTGCTGTATCTCTACAGTATGCTGATTTTAGATCTGTTGGATGAATACTGAGGAGTGGGATAGCTAGGTCATGAACTGGTTCCTCGTTTTTTAAAGAAATGTTCATACTGCTTCCCAAAGTTCTCATAATAATTTTCAGTTCAACCATCAGTGTATGAGTTTACCTTATTTTACACAGCCTTACCAGCATTTTTTTTATTATTCATATTCTTGATAATTGCCATTTTGACTGGAATGAGATAAAATCTTAGTGCAGTTTTTATTTGCATTTCACTAATTGCTAGAGATGTTGAACATTTTTTTTTATTTTTACATTTTTTGGGGCCATTTGTGTTTCTTTTTAGAAATTTCTGTTTAGCTTTTTTTGCCCATTTATTAAATGAGCTTTGGGGCATTGAAGTTTTTGAGATCTTTATATATTTTGGATATTAACCCCCATCACAGGAATAGCTGGCAAAGATTTTTTACCATTCTGTATGTTCTTTCTTCACTTTCTTGCTAATTTTTTTTTTGCTGTACATAATTTTTTAATTTGATGGCACCCCACTTATTGATTCTTGGTTATATTTCTTATGTTTTAAGGGTCTTGTTGGGAGAGTTGGTGCCTGCACCTATTTGATGGAATGTTGATCCTAGGTTTTCTTCTAGCAGTTGCAAATTTTCTTTCTAAGTCTTTGATCTATTTTGATTTTACTTTTGAGCATGGTAAAAAGCAATATCCAATTTTATTCTTCTACATATAAATGTTCAGTTTTATAAAAACTTTTGTTAAAAAGCCTGTCTTTTCTCCAACATATATCTTTGGCTTTTTTTTTTTAATCAATTATCGGATGACTCTAAGTTTTGGGGTTTGTTTTTGAGACTTCTATTTTATTCCATTGTTCTTCATGTTTACTTTAATGCCTATACCATGCTGCTTTTATTACTACATCTCTGTAGTATAATTTGTGATTGGATATTGTGTTGCCTTCAAAACTTTTCTTATTCAGAATTTCTTTGGCTATTCTGAGTTTCTTATTTTTTCAAATAAATTTAAATACTGTTTTTTTTCTACTTTTGTGAAGAATGTCATTGGTATTTTCATGGATATTCCATTAAATCTGGATATTGCTTTTGATAATATGACTATTTTGACAATATTTATTCTACTTATTCAAGAAATGAGAAGTCTTTCCATCTTTGAAGGTCTTCTTCAATTATATTCTTCAGTGTTCTATAATTTTCAATGTTGAGAACTTTCACTTTCTTGGATTAATTTCCAGATATTTAATTTTTATTTTAGTATACTGTACAGGGAATTGTTTTTTGATTTTATCATCTTCATTACTGTTGAACTATAGAAAAGTTACCAATTTATTTGTGTTGATCTTGTATCCTGCTGCTTTGTTAATTTTTTTTATCAGCTTTGGAGTCTTCTGGTGAAATGTTTTTGGGGTCTTCTAGATACAGGTTCATATAATCAGAAAACAGTAATAATTTAACTCCTTTTTTGTTTGTTGGTTTGTATTCCCTTCACTTGCCTGACTGCTCTGGCTACAGTTTCAAGGACTATATTGAATAGAGGTGATGATAGTGCACATCTTTATCTTGTTCCTGGTTTTAGAAAACAAAGCTTTCAGTTTTTTCTCTTTTAAGCATGATATTGCCTTTGGATCTGTAATGTGAAGCCTTTATAATGTTTTATCACTAATTTATACAACATTTTTATTATGAAAGGTGGCAGTAGTTTATCGGAGGCCTTTTCTATATCTATTGAGATGGTTATACAGTTTTTTCTCTTAATTATATTTCCATTATGTATTATATTTATTGATTTGTGTATACTGAACCAACCTTTTATGCTTGGGAGGAAGCCTATTGATCACAGTGTATTATATTCTTAGTATATTTTGAATGTGTTTTGTTAATATTTTATTAAGGGTTTTTGCATTTATATTCATCAAGGAGATTTGCATGTAGTTTTCTTTTTTAGATGTATCATAGTTTGGTTTGGGTATCAGGGTTGGACTAGCTTCATAGAATTATATTCCATGAAACAATTTTAGCAACATTGGTATTAGTTCTTCTTTAAAGTTCTGGTAGAACTCAGTTCAGAATCCATCTAGTACTGAGCTTCTCTTTGTTGGTAGGTTTTCAATTGCTGTTTCAATTTTATTATTTGATATCAATCTGCTTAGGTTTTCTATGTCTTCTTGGTTCAATTTAGGCAGTCATATATGTCTAAAAATTTGTCAATGTCTTCCAGATTTTGCAGTTTATTTGGAGTATAAATTTTCAAAATATTTTCCAGTGACCCTTTGGAATTTAAAGGTATCTGTGGTGATATCTCTTTCATTTCTAATTATGTTTATTTGGTCCTTCTCTCTATTTCTTTTGGTTGGTTTCACTAAAAGTTAAGCAATTTTATGTATAATTTTGAAGAACAATTTTTCAATGCATTAATCCTGTGTATTATTTTTATTCTCATTTTCTTTAATTTTAGCTCTGGTTTTTATTATTTCCTGTCTTTCACTGATTTAGGAATTAGTTTATACCTCATTTTCTAAGGTTGAGGGAAAGCATATGCTTATTTATTTTGGATTTCTCTATTTATATGGTGTAGGCATTCAAAGCAAAAATTTTTCTCTTAGTGTTTCTTTTATACTGTCACTTAGATTTTGATATGTTGTATCATAATTTTCATTTGTTTCTGAAAATGTCATAATTTCCTCTCTCAATTTTTCTATGACACATTTTTCATTTAAGAGATTATTACTTAATCTCTGTGACTTTTTTTGGTTTCTATTACTTATGTTGCTATTGATTTCTATTGTCATTCCATTATGGTTCAATGGGATACATGGATTATATCTTTTTTTTTTTTTTTGTATTTGGTAATACTTACATTGTGACCTGAAATATAGCCTATTTTGGAAAAGATTCCATGAGCTACAGTTAAGAAGATAAATTCAGCTATTTGGGTGTAAAATATTTTGTAGATGTCTATTATGTTTACAGATATATATATATA
>NW_026000057.1:19327214-19365861 GCF_001458135.2 Marmota marmota marmota | reverse complement strand
TATATGTATATATATATATATATATATATATATAATTTAGGTTGGAAATATCTTTATTGATTTTATGGTTTTATTAATAACACCTACATATTGGTGATGGGGGTGTGTTTAAGCTGACTAAATGTATTCAGAAATTGTAGAGTCAGCATTTAACTTCAGTATTAGCAATGCAAAACTATAGACAAGATCAGACATTCAAGTCAAATGTCTACTATGTCATTCACTATATTAATAATCACAACTAGAATAGGGTATGAAATATATAAACTATAAAATAATTTATGTAACTAAATTTTATGATTATATATCATATTATTTAGTGGGATTACAATTAAACACAGAAAAAGTTAGGTGGGAAACACAGAAAGTTTGAAATTTAAAAAAAATGATTAAAGGAAGGAAAGGTAGTAATTAAGAGATGCTGTCTGTTCAGAAGAAGACATAAAAGATTTACATAAAGTAATAAAATAAAGAAAGGTATTATGTGAGAACAAAAAAAAAATAGTTATTGGGGAAGATAGTGATTAAAGTAAAATTAATGGAATGAAAATGAAGGTATGGATAAACCAGCAACTATAACATTAAAGTAGCTGAAAAGGACACATAATTGAGCCGCTCTTAGGACAAATCAAGGCTAAATTATAAAAAGTTACAGAAATAAACAATTAATGTGAAAGTAAAACTATATAGGCACACAACATTTTTTTTTTTCAAATCTATCCAGGTAGTGAATACACACACCTCCACCAAACCACACACATGTATAGGCACACAAAATCACACATGATGAAAAAATTAAAAAGTAATACAGAGCAGACTAGAGTGGGACGTCAAGCCCAGTGGCCCAGATACACTCACACCAGCCTCCTTAATGTCCAGGCGCACAGCAGGCTGGATCCACCCCTTTCCCAGAGGGGCAGACACTCACCAGAGCCTAGCATCTGGTTCAGGGCTGCCCTCTCTGACCAGCAGACTACTATAGGAGCTGAGATTCAGCCCAGACCACCCATATCAGCCCACTAGAGATCCAGGATCTCAGTAGGTACAGCTCACCCCTCCCCTGGTGGGGCAGACACTGCCAGAGCCTAGGCTTTGGTGCAAGACTGCCCCTTCTGACAAGCAGACTACCACTGGAGGTCAAGCCCAGTGGCCCAGACCCACACACACCGGCTTACGCAGGGTCCAGGCACACAACATGCCTGGTCCCTGCAGGGCAGAGATGGCCAGAGCCTAGCCTTTGAGGCAAAATTGTCCCTTCTGACCAGCAGACCTACCACTGGAGGTCAAACCCAGTGGCCCAGATACACTCACATCAGCCTCTGTGGGGCCCAGGCACACAGTGAGCCAGGTCCACCTCTTTCCCGTTGGGTCAGACACTCACCAGAACCTAGTCTCTGGTGAAGGGTTATCCCTTCTGACCAGCAGACTACCACAGGAAGTCAACCCTAGTGGCCCAGATCTACTGACACCAACTTATGCAGGTCCCAGATCCAGGAAGCAGTAGCATCCATTGAGGGACACCAGCAGGGTCTGAAAGTCCAACATCAAGGGGAAGTACAATCTGCATGGGTGCTACAAAAATACAGGGAAGAAACTAATATCTCAAATCCACACTGCAAGAAAGGAAGACACATAAACAACATGAAAAAACAAGGGATGAAAATGCCCCAAACAAACCAGAACACTATAATAACAGAACCTATGAACAGCAAAGTTGATGAAATGTTGGAAAAGGAGTTTAGAAGGTTCATAATTAAAATGATCTGTGAATTAAAGAATGACCTAAAATAGCAAATACAAGCAAAAATTGATCACTCCAACAATGAGATAAGAGAGCAAATACAGGTAGCAAAAGATTACTTCAAGAGAGAGATACAGACCCTGAAAAAAAGTCAGAAATCATTGAAATGAAGGATACAAAAAAAATCAAATAAAAAAAACTCAATAGAAAGCATAATCAATAGACTAGATCACTTGGAAGAAAGAATGTCAGATAATGAAGACTAAGTATACAATCTGGAAAATAAAGTTGACCACACAGAGAAGAAAGTCAGAAACCATGAACAAAATATCCAAGAATTATAGGACAGCATCAAAAGAACAAATCTTAGAGTTATTGGGATAGAGGAAGGCACAGAGTTTCATACCAAAGGAATGCACAATCTCTTCAATGAGATAATATCAGAAAATTTCCCATGCAGGAAGAACGAATTGGAAAACCAAATACGAGAGGCTTACAGTACAACAAATGTACAAAATTAAAACTGATCTACACCAAGTTACATTTTAATGAAAATGCTTAGCATACAGAATAAGAATAGAATCTTAAAAGCTGCAAGAGAGAGGAATCAGATCACAAACAGGGGGAGACCAATTAGTATCTCAGCAGATTTTTCAACCCAGACCCTCAAAGCTAGGAGATCATGGAACAACATATACCAACCTCTGAAAGAGAATAGATGCCAACCAAGAATCTTACATTCAGCAAAACTAAGTTGTAGATTTAATGATGAAATAAAAACCTTCCATGATTAAAAAAAAAGTTAAAAGAAATTACAACTAGAAAGCCTGCACTACAGCACATCCTCAGCAAAGTATTCCAAGAAGAGGAAATAAAAAACATTGATGAAAATCAGCAGAGGGAGGGATTAGACTAAGGGAAAATCTAACCAGAAGAGAAACCAAGTCACATTAAATACCCCATAATTAAAAAAATGGCTGGGAATACAAATAATGTCTCAATAATAACCCTGAATATTAATGGCCTAAATTCACCAATCAAAAGACATAGACTAGCAGAGATTAAAAAAAAGACTCAACAATATGCTCCTGCCAAGAGACTCATCTCATAGAAAAAAGCATTTATAGACGGAAGGTGAAGGGTTGGGAAAAATAATAACACTCACATGGTCTGTGGAAGTGAACAGGAGTTTCCATCTTCATATCAAATAAAATAGACTTCAAACTAAAGTCAATCAAAAAGGATAAAGAAGGACACTACATACTGCTCAAGGGAACCTACACCAACAAGACTTAACAATTATAAATACATATGCCCCAAACAATAGAGGAGCTATGTTCATCAAACAAACCCTTCTGAAGTTCAAGAGTCCATAGACCACAACACAATAATTTGGGTGACCTTAACACACCTCTTTCATCACTACATAGATCTTTCAAACAAAAGCTGAATAAAGAAATTATAGAACTCAGTAATACAATCAATAACTTAGACTTAACTTACATATACAGAATATTCCAACCTTCAATGAAAGAATATACTTTCTTCTCAGAAGCACATGGATCCTTCTCTAAAATAGACCATATACTATGCCACAAAGCAACTCTGAGCAAATATAAAAAAGTAGAGACACTACCCTGCATTCTATCAGATCATAATGGAATCAAATAAGAAATCAATAATATAATATAAAATAAAATCCACTCCAACACATGCAGACTAAATAATATGCTACTGAATGAACAATGGGTTACTGAAGACATTAAGGAAGAGATTAAACAGTTTTTACAGGTGAATGAGAACACAGATAAAACATATCAAAATCTCTGGGACAGTATGAAAGCAGTTCTAAGAGGAAAGTTCATTGTATGGAGATCATTTCTTAAAAGAAGAAAAAATCAACAAACAAATGACTTAACATTACATCTCAAAGCCCTAGAAAAAGAAGAACAGATCAACACCAAAAGCAGCAGAAGACAGGAAATAATTAAAATCAATGAAATTGAAACAAAAGAAACAATTGAAAAAATTGAAAGAACAAAAAGTTGGTTGTTTGAAAAAAATAAGTAAAATTGACAGGCCCTTAGCCATGCTGATGAAGAGAAGGATAGAGAAAACTCAAATCACTAAAATACATGACGAAAAAGGAAATATCACGACAGATACTACAGAAATACAGAAGATAATTAGAAATTATTTTGAAAACCTGTACTCCAATAAATAGAAAATATCAAAGGCATTGACAAATTTCTAGAGTCATATAATTTTCCCAAATTGAATCAGGATGACATACACAATTTAAACAGATCAATTTTAATTGACAAAATGGCAGCTGCCATCAAAAGTCTACCAACCAAGAAAAGCCCAGGACTGGATAAATACACAGCTGAGTTCTACAAGACCTTTAAAGTAGAACTAATGCCAATACTCTTCAATTTATTTCAGGAAATAGAAAAAGAGGGAGTAATTCCAAACTCATTCTATGAGGCCAATATCACTCTGATTCCAAAACCAGACAAAGACACTTCAAAGAAAGAAAACTTCAGATCAATATCTCTAATGAATATAGATGCAAAAATCCTCAATAAAATTCTGGCAAATCGAATACAAAAACATATCAAAATGATTGTGCACCATGATCAAGTGAGATTCATCCCAGGGATGCAAGATTGGTTCAACATACAAAAATCAATAAATGTAATTCATCACATCAATCAACTTAAAGATAAGAATCATATGATAATCTCAATAGACGCAGAAAAACCATTTGACAAAAATACAGCACCACTTTATGTTCCAAGCACTAGAAAAACTTGGGAAAAAACAGGAACTTATCTCAAAATCATAAAGGCTATCTATGCTAAGCCCCAGGCCAACATCATTCTAAATGGAGAAAAACTGAAGGCATTCCCTCTACAAACTGGAACAAGACAGGGATGCCCTCTTTTACCACTCCTATTTAGCATTGTTCTTGAAACACTGGCCAGAGCAAGTAGATGAAATAAATTAAAGGGATACATATAGAATTAGAAGAACTCAAATTGGCACTATTTTCTGATGATATGATTCTATACCTGTAATACCCTAAAAGTTACACCAGAAAACTCATAGAACTAGTAAATAAATTCAGCAAAGTAGCAGGATATAAAATCAACACCCATAAATCAAAGGCATTTCTGTATATCAGTACAAATCCTCAGAAAGGAAAATGAAGAAAACTACCCCATTCTCAATAGCCACACACACACACACACACACACACACACACACACACACAATCTTGGGAATCAACAAAAGAGGTGAAATATTTATATAATGAAAATTACAGAACCCTAAAGAGAGAAATCAAAGAAGACCTTAGAAGATTGAAAGATTTACCTTGCTCTTGGATAGGCAGAATTAATATTATCAAAAATGACCATACTTCCAAAAGCACTATACAGATTTAATGCAATTCCAATAAAAATTCCAATGGTATTCCTCATAGAACTAGAAAAAGCAAACACAAAATTATCTGGAAAAATAAGAGACCCAGAATAGCTAAAGCAATCCTTAGCAGGAAGACTGAAGCAGGTGACATCACTATACCAGACCTTAAACTATACTACAGAGCAACAGTAACAAAAGGAGCAAAAAGAGCATGCTATTGGCACCAAAGCAGACTGGTAGATCTATGGTACAGAATAGAGGACACAGAGACTAACCCACAAAACTACAATTACCTTATATTAGACAAAAGTGCCAAGAACATGCATTGGAGAAAAATAGCCTCCTCAACAAATGGTGCTGGGAAAACTGGAAATCCATATGCAACAAAATAAGATTAAATCCTTATCTCACCATGCACAAAAGTCAACTCAAAATGTATCAAGGACTTAGGCATACAACCAGAGACCTTGCATCCAATAGAAAAAAAATAAGCCCTAATCTCCATTATGTGGGATTAGGCCCCAATTTCCTTAATAAGACTTCTGTGGCACAAGAATTAAAATCAAGAATAAATAAATGGGATGAACTCAAACTAAAAAGTTTCTTCTCAGCAAAAGAAACAATCTGTGAGGTTAACAGAGAGCCTATATCTTGGGAGCAAATCTTTACCCCTCACATATCAGATAGAGCACTAATCACTAGGGTATATAAAGAACTCACAAAGCTAGACATCATAACAACAAATAACCCAATCAATAAATGGGCCAAGGACCTGAAGAGACACTTCTCAGAAGATGATGTACAATCAATCAACAAACACATGAAAAAATGTTCATCATCTCTAGCAATTAGAGAAATGCAAATCAAAACCACTCTAAGATTTCATCCCACTCCAGTCAGAATGGCAGCTATTATGCACACAAACAATAAGTGTTGGTGAGGATGTGGGGAAAAAGGTACACTCATACACTTCTGGTGGGACTGCGAATTGGTGCAGCCAATATGGAAAGCAGTATGGAGATTTCTTGGAAAGCTGGGAATGGAACCACCATTTGACCCAGCTATCCCTCTCCACAGTCTATACCCAAAGGATTTAAAAACAGCATACTACAGGGACACAGCCACATCAATGTTTATAGCAGCACAACTCACAATAGCTAAATTTTGGAACCACCTATATGTCCTTCAATAGATGAATGGATGAAAAAAAGTGTGGCATATATACACAATGGAATATTACTCAGGAATAAAATCATGGCATTTGCAGGTAAATGGATGGAGTTAGAGAAGATAATGCTCAGTGAAGTTAGCCAATCCCAAAAAACCAAATGTCAATGTTTTCTTTGATATAAGGAAGCTAATTCATAGTGGGATAGGGAGGGGGAGCTTGGGAGGAATATCTGAACTCTAGCGAGGGCAGAGAGGTGGAAGGGAAAGGGAGGGGACATGGGGTAATGAATGATGATTGAGTGTGATGATCATTATTATCCAAAGTACATGTATGAGGACATGAATTGGTGTGAGTATACTATGTATACAACAAGAGATATGAAAAATTGAGCTCTATATATGTAATAAGAACTGTAATACATTTTGCTCTGTGGCTCAAGCGGTAGTGCGCTCGCCTGGTATGCGTGCGGCCCGGGTTCGATCCTCAGCACCACATTCACACAAAGATGTTGTGTCTGCCGAAAATTAAACAATAAAAATAAATAAAAATTATTTTAAAAAAAAGTAATACAATATAATGAATGATTTGAAAAAAATAAAAAATAAATTAAAAAGTAATAAAAAATAGATTAAAATGTGACTATTACAAAAAGAAATGGAAAAAGAAATTAGGAAAGAAAAAATAAAACTAAAATTAAAAACTAAAATAGTTTTAAAAAATGAAAAATCTTGGTGAGAAATAAAGGGCTTATTTCTACTAACATGGCTGAACATTTGGCAGGAATGAGTGTTCACTGCTGGTTTTTGTTTTTGACTTTGTAACACTTGGGTTGTTAAGCTCTGTGCCTTGTGTTCCTCACTTGGCTGCAAGCCTTTTTGACTAGGAGGCAAAGCTGGTTGTAATAGATCTCATTTTCCAGTCTCCAGGTACACAGTAGAATAGCACAATTTGGATATTGATGAATTGTGTGTTTCTCTGGTGGGGGTACAGCAGAGTTCTAAATTGGAGATTTCAGTAATTGGGGGTTTAGTCTAGATTGAACTTTGGAACTCACTGGGTGGGTTTTTCAGAATTACTTTGTACTCTCTATTGGAAGGGGAATGCTTGTCTCGGCAGGATGTCTGAAACTCTAGGGTTTCTGTAAAATTAATTTATGGAGGCATAGGAAAAAAACCTCTACATATTTCACCCTCACGACCATGAATATAAAATACCGGGCACGTGCCCTTGAGTGCCGATGCTCCAATGTGTCTGCTGTAGTGCCAGCAACAGTGGGACTTTTCTTCCTTGTGATCCAGAGTCTAATTGGTCCAGAGAGACATTTCTTTGTGTCTATTTCAGTCTTTTTAGTTCTGGCCCCTACTGGGAATTTTGGATTAGCTGCAGAAATTCCCAGTCCCCTGTCTCCCAGTCATGAGAGTGAGTTGTGAGGCTTTGCAGACAGAGTACAGGCAGGGCTCTGCAAACATGCACTTTCCCCTGCCACAGAACATCACCAGGCAGTAGCCTGAGTGCAAATTTTCCCAGTCATGAGAATGCAACAGGTAGTAGCTTTCTCCAGTAGCAAGAGTGAAAGCTTTCCCCAACTGTAGGGATGCAGCGGATGACTGCCTCTACCAGTGTAACTGCCTCTACCTGGCCATGGGAATTCAGCTTTCTCTAGATCACAATGGGTGACTGCCTTCTCTGGTACAGCAAGCACATACTTTCTCTGAGAGTGGGGAATTCTGCTGGGATCCTGGCAGAATTGTTTTTTTTTTTTTTTAGTTATAGATGGACAGCATGATTTTATTTTATGAGTTTCATTTTTATGTGGTGCTAAGGATTGAACCTAGTGCCTCACACTTGCTAGGCAAATTCTCTGCCACTGAGCTACAGCCACATCCCCTAGCAGAAGTTTTTTTTTTTTTTTAATGCCCAGAATGCTTCTCCTTCGATGGGAGTTAGTTTGGGATTTACTTTCACTGATTTACTTCTCCTACTGACTCTGCAGTTAAATTCAACCTTCATTTCCAATAACAAGTTACCCAAAGTCAATTCTTTTTTTTTATTTTTAAATTTCTTTATACACCAGCCACACCATCTCTTTTGTTTTTTTATGATGCCCTCCTCCGTCTTACTGCTGCCAGTGGCAGCCATACTGATGCCCAAGCTGGCACTGCTCTAACAAATTATGTCTTATTTTTGTGTTTCTGACTTCTACGACTCCATAGGATTGTTGTTGTTGTTGTTTCTGCTGCTTGCTTGTTTGTTTTTTGTTTTACAGTTCAGTACTAAATTTTGGTGATTTGCCCTAGTTACCCACCTCACTGAGAAGCCAATTCCTCACATTTAAGTCCAGTGTTAAAGAACTGCTGGGGGGCTGGGGTTGTGGCTCAGCGGTAGAGTGCTGGCCTAGCATATGGGAAGCACTGGGTTTGATCCTCAGCACCACATATAAATAAATAAATAAAGGTATTAAAAAAAAAAACTTCTGGGGATGTGCACCATTCCTCCAGTTTACTGTCATTTCCTCAGGTGTTATATATTTTTCAACATTAGAAAAATAATTTTGAATATTTTTACAATAAAAAATACTAAATGTTTTAATGTAAAATTTTAATGTAAAATAATTTTTAAATTAAAAAATGAAAATAAAAAATGTACAGAATGAATAATGTTTACCAATGGCTACATTTTTTAAACCATTGAATTATTGCATTCTATAGATTCTGATTTTTTATGTGTTTAAATTTCTCCTTACTTTGAAGTAATTTTTATTTGTCTTTTGTGATAAATAGCAAGTTTGGTGGTATATTTTCAGAATATAGTATTTAGCATTAATTGAGATGTAAGATCCTATTGTGCCATTTTAACTATAACCATTTCCTTTGCCCTCTCCAATTATAAAATGAGCTAATTGCATAGATTTTAATTCTGAGCTCCCCCTTTCAGAGCAAGGGGCAGTGCTATGTTAGGAATAAAAATTGGCATTCTGTCTGTTCAAGTGTGCTAGCTTGTCAGTTTTCTTTGGTAACACATTTTATAGAAGTAGAGTTTGCCTTAAAACTACTTCTAACCACATGTTTGATTTCTTGTGGCAGCCTAGTATTTTTAACACTTTGTGACATTCTTCTTTGACATTTGATTTGTATATAAGTAAAAAGATTTTCTAAATATTTTATTGCTTTGTGTCTAATTTATTTCTGATGTGCTCAGAGAATATGCTTTGTAAGAGTTCAATCTTGAAAAATTTATGGAGGCTTATTTAAGGGACTACCTACCACATGGTCTCTTTTATAGTACTATCAATGTGCACTAAAAATATAGGCATTGCGTTATTATTGCATATTGTATTCTATAAATATAAATTAAATTAACTTATTAACTAATAATATTCAAATGTTGACAGCCCTACTAATTTTTTTCTTAATTTTTCTATCAATTAATTAGAAAAGGATGTTAAGAATCACAAATTGAAATGGTGGATTTTTTTATTTTAAATTAGTTATTGTAGTCTTAATTTATTTAGATTTTGTGTTTTAGAGACATTCACATTGAGATTATGTCTCATCAATGAGTTTCAGATTTTAGCATTATAAGTTGGTCCACTTTTTGTTTCAGTAAGTTTTTTTATCTTGAAGTCTGCTTTTTCCAATATTTAATATAATCCCACCAGTTTCCATACCTTTGACATGCTTATTTTTAAAGAGTGTATTAGTTTATAATTAGAACTGTTTTAGAGGAGGAAAAGTTTATTTGGGGGCTCATGGATTCAGAGGTCTTAGTCCATAGATATTTAAGCTCCATTCATTGGGGCTTGAGGTAAGGCAGAACAGCATGACAGAATAGTGAAGCAGAGGGAAGCAGCTCACATGATCAGTTAGGGGGGGGAGAGAGAGAGAGAGAGAGAGAGAGAGAGAGAGAGAGAGAGAGAGAGAGAGAGAGAGACTGCACTCTCTAGATACAAAGTATATACCCCAAAGTCATGCACCAGATTCCCACCTCCTCCAGCCACACCCTACCACTTTAGTTACCATCAGTTAATCCCTATCAGGGGATTAATTCACTGATTGAGTTATGATTCTCAAAACCAATCGTTTCTCCTTTGATCCTTCTTGCATTGTCTCACACACGAGGTTTCGGGAAACACCACAGCTAGACCATAACATTCTTGTATGATATATCCTCCTAATTTTACTATTTTCTGGCTCTTACCTATTTTTCAGGGTTATTTCTTCTTCCAATGATCTATCCTACAAAGGGCAGGTCTTCCCTTCTCTAAGCTCTTATAACTTCTGCTACCATTTCTCATTTATACTTGACATTTGCTGCCTTTATAATGCAAGTTAGGCTTCCTATTTTTTTATGATTACCATTAAGTCAATGCTAATTCCATGTGAGGAAAAACTTTTATTTGACTTATGTCCCTTTTTTCTCATAATAACTTAGGTAAATTTGCTTCTTGTTTTCATTTACATTTACTGCTCCTAAAAATTACTTTTGGTTTACAGAAAGAAACGTATTATCCATAGGGAGGAATATTATGATGCTATGGAGGAATATTATGATGGGTGTCCAGAATCAAAGAGGCATGATAGCAGCAAAACAGCTCTGACAAGGCAAGTTTAGTATTAAAGAAGTTATCTTACTCTGCTTTCTAATTTTATTTAGGCCAAATTGGAATAATTTTGATAAATTAAGTTGTGCATAGAATCAAATGTATATAAAAATGGAAAGTATGGAGCTTTCTAAAACTAGTGTATTATTTTTTATTCTATCTGATGATAATATTATTTTTGACAATATTCCCCTCTACAACATATACCCTGGACCAGACACTAAGTGATTCATTTACATATTGACCCATTAACTCTCATGATAATATTATTTCTTTTCTTGAAAATAAAATAGGAAGAAACTTATACAAAAATTCTTACCTATCGAGAGTGAGAATCAGATTCCAAACCAAAGCAATTTAGTTCTGGATGGGACATGCATGTGTATGATCATTCTTTGGTTTATCACAAATACAGCACTCCTGTCTCTAACTTTATAAGTCTTCAGGAATGAAATAGAGAGTTTGATATAAAAGTTCACATTTGTTCTATCTTTCTGCCAAAGCCTTCATTGTCTCTTTAAAGTGATATAATGTTAGCCCTTGATAAGTACTGAAGGCATAATTTCCTTAAGTAAAATAATAAATAACCAACATAAATGTCATTTATCCATTAAAATTCTATACAGTAAAATATACACTCATTACCTTAATGACTAATATACTCCAGTGTCTTCATGCATATCATAAAACACAATAAAATGTATAATAAAATATTACTCCTAATAATATTGCTGCAATTTAAATTCCTACTCAGTGATGTGAATAAGAGCACATTTTTATGCAAAAATAGTAAAATTTCAGAATATATCTCAACAAAGAACTGCATTATTACTTAAAGAAAAATTAACAAGTCATTTAAGTAGCATATAATAAAATTTTTTACATCTGTTTTTCTATTTGAATGATTTCTTCCCACTTCACAATCAAACCCAGTATACACTACATGATCTCAGAGTAACTTCATAGTTACTGGGATAGTCATAAAATATACTTTAACAAATTATTTATCAGAGATAATTTTCATAATGCTAATAGAAAAATTACATTTTACACTGGGCTATTAAGAAGCTTAAAACACAATGTCTTATAAGCAGGTATTTCCTGTTCCTCCAGTCTTCAATAAGAAGACTTTTAGTTATTTTTATAACAAAATCTCTTACAAAATAATTCTCATAAAGTCACATCTGAGCCTAATATAAGAAAAAGTTACAATGTTTCAAAAAATAAAATCAAACATAATGCTCACAAATTCCAAGTACTTTATCGCAGGGCATACTTCATTCTATCTATGTCTTAAATGGAACATTAAATACATTTCTGAAAAAGAAGTCTATTGCACTCAATCTGAGCAAAGACATTCCCTGGGAAGCATAATAGTTGAGTAAAATCTAATGCTGTGAAGTCACCCAGGATGAAATAGCAACTTTGAAATTTTCATGAAGTTTTCTATTATAAAGCCTGAATAATGTCATGAAAGAACATTTCACTGGTAGCTACTTTTCTTCCCCATGTTTCTCCTTTCTAAAAGAAATACTTTTAGTTTTCCATGGATTTTGGAATAAGATATTATTATTAATTATTATTTTCATTATTATTATTATTTTAGTTCCTTTATGTATATCAGTACTGCACTAATTAGAAACTATATATAAATGGAAGAAGGTCTGGTAGCATAGAGGAAAGCAAACAAGTAGAGAGAGAAGGGGAGGAAAAAAGAATGTATTGGGGACTACACTCAAGCAAATTACATTTTACACTTGTATGATTATGATACAATCAACCTGATTATTATGTAGAAGTATAATGTACTAATTAAAAATAAAAATTTATTTATAGTTTTTCCTTTAATTTAGTACTTTGTAGGTACACAAAAGGAGGAAATTCATTGTGGTACATTCATATATGTACTTAGCACAATTTGATCAAATTCATTCTAACTTTCCTCTCTTTTCAGACCCTCATCCCTCCCCCATCAATCCCCTTTCTCTGCTCCATTAATTTTACTTCTGTTTCCATGGGCTTCCTCTTCCTTCTCTCTCTCCCTTAGTGTAGTTTCACTTTCACATACGAGATAAAATATTCAATGCTTGACTCTTGAGTCTGTCTTATTTCACTTAGCATAATGTTCTCCAGTTTTATCACATTTATCATTAAATGCCATAATTTCATTCTTTTTTATATGACTGAGAAAAACTCTAGTGTGTATATATACCAGATATTATCTATCCATTCATCTGTTGATGGGAACCTGGGCTGGCTCCTTGAGTTGGGTAATATGAATTGCACTACTGTAAAGGTTGATGTGCCTATAGAGCATTTTGATTTTAGTTCTTTTTGGATAAATATCAAGGAGGGGGATAGTTAGGACATGTGGTGGCTCCATTCCTAGTTTTTGAGGAATCTCCATATGGCTTTCCAGAGTGGTTGTAATTATTTGCAGTTCCATCAACAATATGAATGTAAATTTTACCCACATCCTCCCCTGTACTTGTTATTTGTATTCTTAATGATTGCCCTTCTGGCTGGAATGAGACAAAATTTCAAAGTAGTTTTGATTTGTATTTTCCTGATTTCTAGGGGTGTTGAACATTTTTTTTTAATATTTGTTGGCCATTTGTATTTCTTCTTTTGAGAAGTGTCTGTTTAGTTCTCTTATCCATTTATGAATTGGATTAGTAGTTTGGGGATGGTATTAAAATTTTAAATTTCTTATATGTTCCCCTGTGGGAAGAGCAGTTTATAAAAATTTTCTCACATTCTGTAGATTCTCTTTTCATGCATTTAATTGTTTCTTTTGTAGAAGCTTTTAATTTAATCCAGTCTCACTTTGATTCTTGGTTTTATTTCTTAATTTTAGGGGTCTTGTTAAAAAAGTTGGTACTTGCCGGGCATGGTGGTGAATGCCTATAATTCCAGTGGCTCAGGAGCCTCAGACAGGAGGATCACTTATTCAAAATCGGCCTCAGCAATGATTAGGTGCAAAGCAACTTAGTGAGACCCTGTCTCTAAATAAAATACAAAATAGGACTGCGGATGTGTCTCAGTGGTTGAATGCCCCTGAGTTCAATCCCTGGTACCAAAAAAAACAAAAGTTGATAACTACATCAATATGTCAGAATGTTGAACTTATGTTTTCTTCTAGCACTTGTAGAGTTTCTGGTCTAATTCCTACACATTTGCTTCAATTTTAGTTGACTACTGTGAAGGACAGGCATCTAAAAGTCTGATATCTTTTACATAGAGAAATCCAATTTTCCCATAACCATTTGTTAAAAGACTATCTTTTATCCAATGTATGTTTAGGCTCCTCTGTTGAGTATCAGGTGGGTTTGACTCTGCGTCTTCTATTCTATTCTGTTCCATTGGTCTTCATGTGTGTTTTGGTGCCATTACCATCCTGTTATTGTTACTGTAACACTGTAGTATAAAGTCTGATATTCCATGCTTCCAGAATCAATCTTCTTGCTCAGGGTTGCTTTGACTGTTCTATATCCTTTTATTCTTCCAAATGATTTTTAGGACTCTTATGATAGTTCTGTGAAAATGTCATTGGCATTTTTATGTGGATTGCATTGAATCTGTATATTGATTTTGGTAGTATGGCCATTTGACAATATTAATTCTGCCTATCTAAGAACATGGAGGGGTCTTTTCATCTTCTAAGGTCTTCTTAAATTCCTTTCTTATAGTGTTCTGTAGGTTTTGTTATAGAAGTCTTTTATCTACTTGGGTGGATTTATTCCTAAGTTGTTGTGGGGTTTTGTTGTTGTTGTTGTTGTTGTTCCTTTTAATTTAATTTTTCTTTCTTTCTTTGTTGGCAGATTAATTATTGGCATTTGGAAAGCAATCAAATTATATATCTTGACCTCGTATCCTGCCAATTTGCTGAATTTGTTTATTAATTCGGCAAGTCTTCTGGTGAAGTTTTTGTGTCTTCTAGATATAGGATTATGCCTCCAAAAACCAATGATAATTTGACTTCTTCATTTTCTATTTGTATTCTTTTAATTCCTTTTTTATTGCTCTTGACTTTAAAGTTATCAAACTATGTTTAATAGAAGTAGTAAGAATAAATATTCTAGTTTTATTCATGATTTTAGAAATGTTTTTTAATTTTTCTCCATTCAATATGACGTAGGCCTTGGGATTGTCATTTTTTACCTTCTATCATGTTGAGGTAAATTCTTCTATGTTTAGTTTCTCCAGCATTATCTAGCACTAAAATGGGTGCTTTACCACTGAGCTGCATCCCTAGCAGTTATTTTTTTATTCTCGAACAGAATCTGGCTAAGTTATTTAGGGCATCACTAAGTTGCTTAGGCTAATCTCAAACTTGCAATCCTCCTCCCTCAATTTCCTCAGTCACTGGGATTATAGGTATATGCCACTGAACCTGCCTGTATTTATTTATTTATTTATTTACCTTTTGTTTTCTATTTTAGTATTTTTTGCTGTGGTTTTAATTATTTTTTAGCTTTTATTGATTTGAGAATTAGTTTGTTCATCTTTTTTTAATATCCTTGAGTTGTAACATTAGATGATTTTGAATTTTTCTATGTTTTTACGTAGAAACCCAATACTATGAACTTTCCTCTTAGAATTGTCTTCATATTGTCCTGGAAATGTTAGTAAATTGTATCTCTATTCTCATTTGTTTCTAAAATATTTTTAATTTGTTAGATTTCTTTTATAATCTATTTGTCATTCAAAAGCATATTATTGCTTTAGGGATATGGCTCAGTTGGTAGGGTGATTGCTTCACATGCACAAGGTCTTGGGTTCAATCCCCAGCACCACAAAAAAGTTTATTATTTAATTTCCAGTTGTTTAAATGTGTTTTGTTTATTATAATGTTTTTGATTTCTAATTATTGCATTATGATTTGATAGAATAAAATAAATTATCTCTATTTTTTATAGTTGCTTAGACTTTCTTTGTGCACTGAAATACAATCTATTCTATATAAGGTTCCATGTGCTTCTGAAAAGAAGGTAAATTCAGTTATCAATGGATGAAATATTTTATGTCTATAGCATTTTAAAATTTTGAAATGTTTTAGTTTATGCCTAGATGACTTTAATGATGAGAGAGATGTGCTAAAATCATTTTGGTATTGTGGTTTACTTAATTTTTTATGTTGAGAGGATTTCATTTTATGTACATAGGTGCAACAACATTTTGGGCATATATATTTACAATCACTCTGCTTTATTTTTGAATGATTTGTTTCACCAGTATTAAGAAACCTCCTCTGTCTCTTCTGCTTAAGTTTGGCTCAAAACTTATTTTGTCTGATCTTACAGTAGCTTGCTTTTGGTCTCCACTTTTATGGTATATTTTTTTTCCATCCTGGCTGTCTCTACCTATGATGCGAGTCCCTTGTAAACAACATAAAGTTGGGTCTTATTTTTTAATCCATTATGCCATTTGATTGGAAAGTTTAGACCATTTGCTTTCAGATTTACAATAGAGAGAGGATTTTTATTTCTTGTATTTTTGGTATATTTTTAATGCTTAATTCAGGCTTGATTCTCATTTAACTGATTATGCTTCAAGTGAACTTCATCCTTATTATGGTTTTCATTCTTATTTCTTATTTCTTGTGCATAAAATATTTCATTGAGTATGTCTTATAGTGCAGGTTTATTGGTTGTGAATTCTTTTAGTTTCTGCTTATCATTGAAAATTTTTACTTTATCTTTAATTTTGATGGATTATTTTGAAGAAAGAGTAATCTTGATTTGTGGTCATTTTCTCTAGGCTTTGGTATATATTATTTCAAATACTCATATCTTTTAGTGTATGTACTGAAAAATCATGTGAAATCCTAAATGGCTTACTTTTAAATATGACCTGCTGTTTTTCTCTGGTGAATTTTAAAATTCTATCTTTATAATGTGTCTCAGAATCTTTGTTGATCTCACTATTTGGGTTTCTAAAAGCATCTTATATATTTGTACTTTCTTTATAATTATGATGTGTCTCAGAATCTTTGTTGATCTCACTATTTGGGTTTCTAAAAGCTTCTTATATATTTGTACTTTCTTATTGTTACAGAGGTTTGAATTTTTCTATTATTATTTTATTGAAAAGATTGTGCATTACTATTGTGTTTTATATGTGAGGTGTCTACTAGATGTTCACACGTGAGACAATGCAAGAAGGATCAGAGGAGAAATGATTGGGTTGTGAGAGTCTTAAGTCAATTAGTGAATTAATCCCCTGATAGGGATTAACTGGGTGGTAACTGAAGTATTAGGATGTGGCTATAGGAGGTGAAAATTGGGGGCATAGTTTTGGGTTATGTATTTTGTATCTGAAGAATGGAGTTTCTCTCTCTTTCTCTCTCTGCTATCTGATCATCATGTGAGCTGCTTCCCACTGCCTCACTATTCTGCCATGTTGTTCTGCCTTACCTCAAGCCCCAAGGAATGGATCTGGCCTTCTATGGATTAAGATCTCTCAAACTGTGAACCCTTAAATGCACCCTTAAATGAACTGTTCCTCCTCTAAAATTGTTCTGGTCAGGTCTTTTAGTCCCAGAAGTGAACAAGCTGCTTAGTTTATCTATGCCAATGATTAATAATTATTATATTTTGTTGGTCTTTTAGATATATATAGATTTTTTTTTCTACCAAAGATTGAATCCAGGGAAACTTAACCACTGAGAAACATTCCTAGCCTTTTATATTTTGTATTTTGGGACAGGGTTGCTTGGGGCCTCATTAAGTTACTAAGACTGGCTTTGAACTCATGATGATCCTACCTTAGCCTCCCAAGCTGCTCGAATTATACACATGCACGACCACACCCTGCTCCAGTTTTTTAAACAGTCTGATCATGATCTCTAAACATTTTCAATTAATTGTTGACTTTATTTTCAATATTATATGCTTTTTCTTCTTTGTCTGAGGATGTTTTCAAAGTGATTGAGCCTATTATATGTGCTTTCAATTGAGTTTTTAATTTATTAAGTATTTTTTTTAATTTTCAGAGTTTCTGTTTAGTTCTTTTTCAGTATCTCTCTTTATAGAAATAACCTCTCACTTTTAGTCCCCAAACTAAGAGCAAAACTATTAGAAGAATAACAAATATTTCTAAATTTTAAGTTTACTCAGTAGGTTGATGGATGTGGCCTGTATCATGAGTCTGAAAATTGTATTGTTGAATGTATTCTGTAATAACAAAAATGTAACTTTTAATTCTATAAATTATTTATTTATTTCTCAACAATTTGTATTTATTTGTCCTACTTTTTCAAAATGGTGTTTCTATTTTGAACACTATTTAAAAAAATGCTTTTCTTGATTTCAATTTCTGTTTATTTTCATTGTTTAAGTTAAAATAAGTATGATTTGCTTTTATATCAAAACAATTTACTCTTGTTTATTATTAATATAAATAACACATACCCTAAAGCTTCATAGGAAAAATCTGCTTCAATTTTTTTTTTAAATGATTGCTAGAGAAAGGTCCATTTAAACTAATATATCTTTCTTCTTATAACAAATAAGACTTCCCAATATTTATTCTCAATAGGTAATAGGTTTCTTGAGTGGCAATATTGCAATGATATTTTGCAATATTATTTGTGCATTTTATCAAAATATGATTGTCCAAATAAATTATTATTATATTAGTAGTAAGCAATTTAATATTAAGGTTATGTAAAGTCAGTTTCTTTCCTCCAAACATTATTTTCATTATTTAGGAATTCTACCAACACAGAACCAAAGTCTCTCTAGATTCATATTCATTGTATGTTTAATAGATACTTTTTATACTTGGTCCTTTTCATATCTTGGATTATAGCAGATGCTAACCTCTTTTTTCTTCTCCTGCCTTTAACTCTTATATTTAATTATAAGTGGATCTTTTGTTTTTGAGTTTGAATTATTTTTATAACATGTGTTAATGACCATATTTTCACTCAACTTGTGACACAAAATTTTCATCTGTTTTTTTGGGCATTACTCCACAAGGAAAGGTTAATCAATCATAATCACTTTAGAAATAATGCTGGAGTTCATTCTTGTGTCAGCAAGAAGAGTAGTGAACAGAAACTTCACTGATCTGCCCAGTGTGGGGAGACAAAGTAAACGTTTCTTTATTTCAACCGACCTGATCCCTAACACATCAATGAGGCTTTTAGCTAGAGTCCACCCAAATAAATAAGAGCAGGACTTTAATAAAATTATTTCTGAATTCTATGTAGACACAATGATTTGTGCTGTATAGAAAAAAAAAACTCATTATGATTTATTTTTTTGAAAAATAATATACTACATTTAATAAAAAAATCTAGAAAAAATAACCAATAACTCTCAGAGGATCCTGTGTTAGCAAATAAATATTATTATACAAATTTTACAGATGTGGCATTGGTATTTTTTAGCTCCCTGAAAATATCTTGGAAAATTATAATTACTACTGGCATTTAATAATATCCTTGAATATATTAATTTTTATCTGATTTTAATAACATTTTATAAATATCTGTTATATCAACCATTAAAATATGATTTTTATCTAAACTTCATGTATATTTTTATCTCCAAATATTTTTTTCTATCAACACCTAACAATGTTTTGTAAAACTCTGAAGCCCCTGTCACATTGACATTGACATCTGCTATTTTTCATCTGAAGTTTAAATTGCTGCAAAGATATTTTTTCCTAGCATAATTCCCTAGAAATTTTTGAAGCTGCAGATTTATCTTATTTAAATTATAAATAATGCCACAATGTTATTTTATTGGTAAAGTCAGTCCTCATTGTCAAACAAGTCAGTCAAATTGGGGTTACTTTTTATTATGAAAAAAAAAAATCTAAATTCATTTTCGTTTGAAATAATCCTAACAAGCATTCCCTAGACAAGCATGGAACTTCTGGATACTAATGTAAACCTCATCTAGTATTTGTAGCTTAAATGAAGTAAATCACACAACCTTAGCACAAATGCTTTATTAAAAGTCAAGTACTATTTTGCAGAAAAGATCACCTTTGTTTTTGTCACTCAAAGTTTTGACTCAAATAGTGCATTTCATAAGTTCCTGGATGGCTGAGAAGTATACAATTCTTTTGAAAAGTGGGTGAGTACCTACTGTGAAAGGGGAGGGGAGCAGATGAACACATGAGGTTCTTCTTTGCCAAGCTTCTTTGGGGAAATTTAAAAGTTTTGAATCTAAATTAGTTTCTTACAAGTTTTTGTGGCTGGGTTGGTGTTGTAGTTTAGTGGTACAGCACTAGGCCATCATACATGAGGCCATAGTTTTGATTCTCAGCAGCTCAAAAATATTTATATGTGCCTGTATACACACCAGAATTTTCTTAGGTACCTCCATTGTTTTGAAAGCCCAAAATTAAGGTCAACCAATTATAAAATATATGATGTATTCTTTATACAACTAAGAGCAGTTTTTCACTACAGATCCTGTTTTTACTTGTATTTTGTTATCATCTTTTTAAAATTAATTTTTAACTGGGATAGCAATACAAAAGCAGATGTTAATAGAGTAGTGTGATGTTTTGATACAACTACACATTTTATGATGTTTAATCAGGCTAAATGTATCTATCTTCTCAATTATTTATCATATCTTTGCGGTAAAACATTAAAAATTCTTTAATTTTTAGTTTTTGAAATGTACAGTACATTATTTTTTCTATGTCATTCTACTGTGCAATAATGCAGAAAGGCTTCTTCTATCCAACCATAATTTAGTACCTATTGATCAACTTTTCTCCACCCCACCACTCAGTCTCTTCAGCATATTATAATCCCCATTCTTGGGAAATTGCATGGTAATGGAAGGAGACCCTCAGGGTTATACAGTGGAGGGGGTAGAGAGAGAGGAGGGGAGGGGAGGGGAGAGGTGGGGAGGGGGGAGGGTGGAGGATGGGAAAGGCAGCGAAGCACAACAGACACTAGTATGGCAATATGTAAATCAATGGATGTGTAACTGATGTGATTCTGCAATCTGTGTATGGGGTGAAGGTGGGAGTTCATAACCCACTTGAATCAAAGTGTGGAATATGATATGTCAAGAAATTTGTAATGTTTTGAACAACCCACAATAAAAAATTTAAAAAAAAATAATAATCCCCATTCTTCTCTCAACTTTTATGATATCAATATTTTGTTATTAGAGATGTTTGTTTGTTTATTTATCTATTTATTTTTATTTGTTTTAATTAATTATACTTGACAGTAGAATGCATTTATGCACTTTGATATATCATACATAGATGTGGTATAATTTCTCATTTTTCTGAATGTATATGTTAAAAGAATCATATTGGTTATTCAGTCACAAATATACATACAGTAATAATGTCTGCTTTATTTTATTATCTTTTCTATACCCACATCCCCTCTCCTTCCCTCCTATCATTTCCCTCTACCTAATCTAAGGTAATGCTATTCTTCCCTAGTGCCCTCTCGCCTTACTGCGAATTAGCATCCCCATATCAACATTTTTATATTCCACACATGAGTGAAATTATGAAATACTTGTCCTAGGAATTTTAATTATGTTTATTTAATTGCTGCCTTTCAAAATTATATTTTGCTTTTCCTATGAACTAAATTATATATTGTATCTAGTGTATTAGAAAGACAGCTCTTATCTTGTTTCTAGTATATTAGAATGACAGTTGAGCTGTCATTCATTAACAAACAAAGGTATGCACTTACAACCTTTATTGTAATTATCATTCTAACTTTCAGATGTATAATATCCCCCATTTTCTTAATAAAGAAACTGAATTAGAGACGTTTTGGAACTTGGAAACTTGTCAAGTTCACAAAGTCATAAAGTACATCTCATATTTGTCTATCTCCAGCATATCTGCATACTTTGTCCTATTTTTTAATTGATTTTGTTTTAAAATATATGTTTAATTACTAGAGCAGCAATTTAATTTTAATAGAACTGGAAATCTTTATCTACTTATTTATAGACATTAGGTTTTTCTTCAAACTAAATTTAAAGATATGTTATTAAATAAATTTCCACATAAAGGTTTTTAAATCATTAGGAACTAAAGATGAATCATTTTAAAATAAAACTAAATTTGGGTTGTATATATATTTAAAATGTTACCTGTTTATTTGAATTACAGTGAATATTTTGTGTTTTTTGGGAGAATGATCATATATCTTTGGTATAATTCTCTCATTTCAACCTAAGTTATGTTCACCCACGGTACAGTTAATAATAGGATCTCCAGTTTTCCTACTACTGAAACCAGAAGTATAATCCTTATACTTTGTACTATAATATTATATTAATTTCTATAGATTGAGGGTAAAAGTTATTAATATTTTAATAATCTGAGAGTGAGTAGAAGTAATTCTATACTTTGCTGGCATAAGGTAATTGTGTAGTGATTTAAAAGGTGTTGGTCAAAGTGACTATGTTTTTCAATGGGATATTATTTGTGATCTTCCAAATACACATTAGAGGAAAGTTTACAGCAGTCTGCTCTGAATATATCCTGTGCTGTGGTTAACTAAGGAACCAGTAGAGGAACAAACATGGTCCCTATACCAACTGGGCTTAGATATATTATGATCTGAGTTCACCCTCAAATTCAATTAAAAAATATAAACAAACTATAGAAGACAAACTAGAGAGTGGTATTCTAGCAACTTAAAAATTCTGTCCTCTCAACAAAAAGCCTATTTTGCTTTTTTTTTTTAATGGTGAAAATACTCCTACATAAACAGTTTTTAACTATAATAGCAAAGTTATGTAGGAATGTACAACAGCATTCTATTATATATTTCTTTCTCCCTTATACATTCAATAGACGAGATAACCTCAAGAGTTTCCATAATAGTAAGTTCATTTTAAAACATGGGAAGTGCTATATGTAGAATATGATATACCTTTGTGTTTTACATCATTTATTTAATTTTAAGTTTATGAAATTACTTATTTTAAAAATAGTTGTATTTTACAACCAGTCTGTAAAATTTCCTAATTGTGTAATTTTAAGTTTGATTACTAATTGGATGATACTGCTTTACTCAATGGACACTGATTTAGTGTTAATCATGTCTAAAAGACAACATTTGAACTGGTGTTTAACCAAACACCCAGGTACCACTGTTATAGTCTAAATTTGATCAATACAGGTTATAGGTTATAGATTATAGATTAGAAATTATAGATTAATGAAATATTAATTAGTAAGAGTAATAGGATTATAAGATAAGTGTAAGCTCATGGGTCTACTATAGTTACAGGTAGTTACAGATTAATATAGAGATGGATATATGTTATTAGAACAGTAGTTCAGTATAAAAAATAGCTATCGACCTGTATAGACAAGGATAAGTATAGCCATGGTGAGTTCATATTTATGATTCCTGTGTGAAATTGTTGCACAAGTTGTGGTAAATGTTAAAAAAAAGTTTTTCTGTACTTTGTGTACCCACAATTGGGGGTGTGCACCCACAATTGAGGATGTGAAATGAGGATATGGTTGTCTGTTTCTGCTCTGCCAACGGCCTTAATCAGCCCCTTTACTCCACTTGCTTGTTATTTACAAAATTTTGAAAATTTCATAGGATGTGGTCTTCTATCATAAGTATTTTGGCCACAAACAACTCAATGTTGTTCATTCAGAGAGTCACTTGGACTCTGTTAGACACAGCCATTGGCTAGGAATAATTTTCAAAGTAGGTAAAATAAAAATTATTTGATATGTTTCCAACTTGGACTTAGAGTGTTTTCTGAGCAGTCTTCCCATAACATCATAATATAGCTAAGTCAACACATAAAAATTATACATTGAAGTCTCCAACTGAGAACATCTTAAAATCAAAACCTAGTGACTGTATTTCCCAAGAATATGAGATAGTTTTCCACAAGAGAAAGTCTGACTGAAATTATTTATCTCCATTTCATCTACAACCACAAAACTAGGATCTTAAATAGAATAAGATATTCTCCATGTTTGTATAAATATGTCAAAATATGCTCTACTTCCATGAATAGCTATAAAGAACAAGAGTGTCACCTGTAGTGACTGTGGAATTTTAATGTAGCTTCTGAGAACGGTGGATTTCCAAAGAGGCAAGAACAGAGTGGAGCAGGATGTCAGATGAAAAGACATTAGTGATGTTAGCCAGGAACAAGCTCCTTGAAGGAAAATTCAGGTGTTAGTCTTTTGTCAGAGCCAAAGAATCAGTAGTAAGTTTATGAAAGAACCAGTTACAAACTTCCCTGCTTCTGTTACATTTCCCCTCTACTTTGTTGCTTCCCAGAGGGTCAGGGACTGAGAGAAAATAAATAATGGAGGGTAGAAATGTGACAGTAAGAAAAATGGAGGGACCAAAGCTGTATTCTTGAACAATGAATTTGTGTGTGTGTGTGTGTGTGTGTGCGTGCGCGCGTAAAGCAAGCTCTGTTTAGGTGAGATTAAGCTACAGCCTTGAAATCCTCCTATAGAGTGTGGCTGGATGCTCAGATAGTCATCAGATCCATATCTATGCCTTAAAGTGATCACAAACCACTTTGTGTTTAAGCAAGTATCACCAGGGAAAGAAAAAGCCTTTGCCCAAGTGAAGGAAATGGACTTTCTTTATTTTATATCTGAAAAGTAAGGTAGGAAAACAAAACATTCCAAAAAAATTAAATTAAAAAAACCTTTCTGATTATCATTTGTTTAAAGAAAGACAAACTTAAATCAGGATATTTTAAAAATCTGAGTCTATAATGCCAGATTATGTACTTTACAAGTATATGAAATAACCAATATTAATCAAGAACAAGAAAGGGTTTGGAAAATAAAGTTAATTTAAGAGAAAAAATGAGGGGGATAAACAGCTGCATTTATAAATCCCTTAACCCCAAATCATACTCATACATGAAAGAATATAAAAAACAATTATGATACTTAATTATTCTAAATGATGACTTCTATTGCTCAGGCTAATTTTAAGTGCTACTCTATTTCTCAAAATATTTTCCTTTTATTTTGTAAATACAAAACTTGATATTTTATGTGGAATGATCATTTGTTTTGTGCCTTTATTTCAATGGGATCAAATAATTTGATTGAAAGAATACTGCAGAATTCATTTTTAGGCTGAGGATATATACAGTTTGATGGTAAAGCATTTGCCTAATGTGCACAAGGATCTGAGTTCAATCTCAAGCACTTACACACACTTATTTATATTGTAAATAACAAGGTAAATTGCAGTAAAATTTCACCAACATGCTGCTTCTTATTAGAATGTTAATTCTATAATGTAACTTTCCATAGACAAAATAGTAAAAGAGAGGGTGAGGGTGTAGCTGATTGGTAGAGTGCTTGCCTCGCATGTGAGAAGCCCTGGGTTTTATCTCCAGGGTTGCACAAAGATAAAAGTAAACAATACTGAAAAGAAAGAAGAAAGGAAGCAAAAGAAAGAAAGATAAGTAATAGAGATTTGGGACATAAAATACCACTAAAAACATAGATATGTGAAAAGACACTATATCCCACATGTCTTACTTTGGAAGAACATGATTGCATATAATCTCCAATAGCACATATTGTAGTTAAGTTCATTATAATACTCCATGCCCTGATACTCGGCACACAGGAGTGCTTACTTATTTCCAAAGAACAAATTTAGCTCTTTACAGCAAATACATATAAGTTTGAAAACATCTCTAAGTTTGGAAGTTGTAAATCTTCCTGAACTTTGTCCTCAAAGTCATTTTCTAGAAACTCATATGCCCTATCAGGATGTGATTATTCTATCATGCTGTTAAGATAAATTATTCCTATCAGCTTCAGTGAGTTCCTGCCTACCATTTATCTTCTTGATTTCCACCTTCAATGCCAATGTGTGATATACTCAACAAGCTTAAAATTGGTCAAGGTCACTAAATAAATGGTCTTTGGAGATGGGATGGACAATCAGATTTTTACATCGTTAAATAAAGTACTTCAGATTTTTGACAAGTGACCACTCATCGTCCAGATAAAATTCTCAAGGTATTAAACTGCTCAAAGAGTATGATCAAGAGAAAATCCAATCTTGATCTTAAGATCATTATTACTACTTTCAGTAGACACAATACTATGCTTCCACACTGCAAGGAGCACAATTTTGAAGTAGAAAAAATACCACTATTTCTACGAAGTACTCAGTGCAACATACTTTCTTATGTAATTGTATATGTGTCTGTTTTTTTTTTCTCAATTGACTTAGAGAATCTCATTTTTCTTTTCCATTTAGCTCACATAATTGATTACTTAATTATGATAATTGGGAAAATAGATAGTCTGTGTTTCTTATCATAGTATTCTTCCATTCACAAAAAGGATACTATGTCATGGATTGATTAGTTTGAAGAACATTCTACTGGGCTAAATATTTGACTATTAAAGTTTTTAACATAATTAGACTATATATTCAGGCAATTTGTCCTCTTTATTCTTAGTTTTTTTAAATAATTAAAATGGTTAATTCCACTTGAAGTTACTGAGGAGAAGACAGTAACTTCTCAATTAACAAATGTTATTTATTCTCACTCTCAGCATCAAGAAATATTTCTGCTGTGATCTGAAAAGGTCTAGATTGTGCAGCTTCAGCCTACTCTTTGTTAGGTATCAGAGACAAATTTTACTGTATTTGTTGCTTCATATTTTTGTCAACTGGTAAAGAAGTTGTCACTATACTCTTAATTTATATTGTATGAATTTATATGTTTTTGGTAGTAATAAATTATAGGTGCAAAAAGGAGACCTGAGCTACATGAGCTAGCTACTGAAGAAAAGCTTAAAAATTAACTTTTCTCCCTGCTTTCCCATTATTCATTTCTATTCACTTGAGAACAGCCTTGTGTGTAGGATCAATATAGATTAGGTATTCCTCATTTTCTGGCTTGTAATACTTTGCAATATGTTCTTATTACCACACATAATAACCCAATTCTTATCAGTATAACATTTATTTATATATTGGGGCCTCTTTCTCAGTAGCTAATAAGAGTTCTTTAATTTCCCTAGATTCAACCTTTAAAGAATATCTTAATAATTTTTATATAGATTAGAAAATAACTTTATTCTATTAAACTAATGTATAAATCTCAAAGGATTTAGCACATGCTTATCATAATAACAACCAGAGGCTTAGTCAGTGGGGTTAACTATCTACAAAATTTTGGTTTATATATGAAGGCATGTTTTTTTTTTTTTTTCCTAGAATGTCTTCTTTCTTTTTATTCAATTTTATCTCTTTGAAAACATGTTATAATTTCAGCTTAACATCTTAGCACTTACTTTCTCCTCTTGGGTCCAAGATCAATATCTCAGATAAATTATCACAGATACAAATGTTTTTAACATACTAAAAAAAGTGAACAATATTCAAAGACTTATAATAAGTTTGTGGGTTGTTTTCTTGAATTAGTCTGTTTATTAATTTAAAACTCAATTGACTGAAAAGTATATTACATAATTCAGGTAAATGATGAGAATGAAGCATTTATCACAAGATCTTATAATTCCAGTTCATGGTAATTTTGTGTCATTTAAGTCAGAATTGGGTCTGATCTGTCCTATAAAGCTACATTAACATCCATTGTATACACAGAATGATCCTGTGTATACAATGAGGATGGATATACAACTTGAGGGTGGATGAGTGGATATAGGTTAGTAATCCATAATCCTTTGTGTTATGATGGAGATATAAATTTATACTGATTAATTCTGTTTTACATGCTAACTGCTGCGATAAGATAGGCAGAGAAAGGGTAATTGACTCAGCATGAAGAAAATGAATCATCAAGGAAGACTCCCTATAGAATCTTCACCTTGAGTGAGTCTATAATAACTTAGAAGAATTTGCCAACACAAGACAAAGAAAAGTTTAGGAATAGAGGGTGCTATTGTTTTGTTCTTAGAGGTCACCTAAAGGCTCATGTGTGGTGAAAGCCTCATTCCCCAGAATGGTGCTACTGGAAGCTTTAAGAGGTGGGGTCTAGTAGAAGGTCTTTGAGTGGTTAGGGGTTTTTCAGAGAGTGAATAGTGGGGACCCCAGCACTTTTGTCTTTCTCTCTCTTTCTGCCTAGGCTTGAGATGACTGGATTTATCTGGCATATAATTCTTGTCATTATGAGCTGCCTTGCTACAGGCCCAGAAATAATGGGGCTAATTGATCATGGGCTGAGATCTCCAAAATTCTGAGCCAAAATGAACCTTTGTCTTATAAGTCAATTATCTCAGGAATTTTTTTGCAGTGACAGAAAGCTGACTAACAGAGGTAAGGAAGAAGTCATTCAAATAAAAGCGAGAATAAAGACTGTATGAAACACAATGGCCTGTACAAGATATACAAGCAGGGTATGTATTACTCTAGTGACCCCATAAATTATAGTAAGGTTTGAGATGGATTTCAGAAGAACAGTTTTCAGGTCTTTGGTATCAAACTATAATAAATTATCCTGAATTAAATGAAATGAACAGAAACCCTAATTATCAAAATATCTTTATGCCTTTACCCATATTTCTGACACAGTTCATTGTATATGACTTTTATGTAACATAGAACAAAATATAAAGTATTTTGCAGAAGACAAATCTTCATCAATATGTTTAAATGCAATATAAAATGAACTTGTTGAGCAGTTTTAAAACACAAAATAGCTAAATGTTTTTTAAAGAAAAGAAAACACTGCTGGAGTTTCTGTTTTAACAAAAGTGTACAATGTACTGTGAGAATTTTTCCTTAGGTATTCCCAGTATATCTTAGTGAATACTTAAATGTCAATATTTACTAATTATAAAATGATGCAATATTATGAAACAAAAGAATATGTCAGTCATTAAATTTCTTCAATAAAGTCCTCCAAGAAAAGGACTCCGAGGCAGAAGTTTGCTTAAAGGTGATTTTGGGTAGTGGCTTGGAGAATTATTTTTTTCCTTTTTCTTTAACAATTTTTTTAGAAAAAAAATTAGTTGTTAATGGGCCTTATTATTTATTTATTTATTTATTTACTTATTTATTTATTTATTTATTTATTTATTTATATGTGGTGCTAAGAATCTAACCCAGTGCCTCACAAATGCCAGGTAAGTGTTCTACCACAGAGCCACAACCCCAGCCTAGGGAACATGTTATAAAGAAGATGAAAGTAGGACAGGGCCAAGGGAGTGGGTGACTCCCTTGCAACAGAGGACTCAGCTAAGCTGGAAGCTGAGAATGGTTTTTCACAGTAGTCCTGAGTGTAAGCAAAGTTGCCAGACTTTAAACCCTCCTATGAACCAGTGTTGGGCTATACTGTAACAGTAGTTCACCTCTGCTCTGAGTATAGTCCTTGCTGATGTACCAGTGAGGCTTCTTTAAAAATTGATATATATTTTCCTCTTTTCCCTCTCCCCATCCAAAATCTGAAGGAAATAGGTTGACCTTTCTTTCCCATCCTAGGGAGAGTTATCAGTCCTTGAGCACACCATCCCCCACAGGAACAAAGTAATTCAGACTTGAGGGATGGCACCAGAAGATCTAAGAAATTAATATCTCCCAAATTAACAAGTGAATCACTCTCCCCAATCTCCTCCAACACATGCAGAGAACACCTGGAATGTAGCCTTTGAATTACCTCTTTAAAAACAAAACAAAACTCTTTTCCCCCTGATGGGCAGAATCACAAACTCTAGGAAAAAAGTCCCCTGTGTTTCTCCCTTGCTAGTGATAAAACGTTTTCCTTTTTTCTCAAAACCTCCTTGTTGGATTGGTATCATGGGAAAAGGACAGAGTTTTCAGTAACAATATCAATTTTGTTAAGGAAAAATTAAAAAGAACTCAGCTGAGTGTCATTACCAACCAAAGTTGCAGTGCTAAAAACAAAACCAAACAAACACAGGCAGGGTTCTTATCCATGAGTGGGAAATTTGACAGTTTACTACCTCAGTGAGCACACTGTATCCTTGGGTACAGTGAACCACTTTATGCTTTGAATATAGCCATTGCTGCTGTGCCACTGCAACATACTTTTTTTTAAATGGACACATTTTTATCTCTTCCTCTGTCCTTTTTCCTCCCTAATCTCTCCCACTCCCTAATCTCAGGGAAAACAGAATTACCTTTCTTTCTCTGCCCCTGAATACACACTCACCATTGGAAGGAAGTAATAGAGACTTTGGGATGGTACCAGAAGACCTCTGAAGTGACCATATCCCAAATTAACAAGTAAATTACAACTCCAACAGAGAACACCTGCAATGTAGCCTTTGAGTCACTTCTTTAAAAGTCCCCTGCACCTGCTGATGGGCAGAATCACAGCCTTTGGGACAAAAGTCCCCTGTGTTTCTCCTTTGCTAGCAAAGCAATAAACTTCTTTTTCTTTTCTCTCAAAACCATGTCTTCATTATTGGATTGTCATACAAATGAAGACAGAGCTTTTGGCAACAATTTTGGCACTCCACATGGATCCAAAAGCAGCCCCCACTTCAGTTTTCCTGGGAAGGCCTGGATTTCCAAGGAATCCCACTTCCATGCTGAGGATTCATGGAGCTGGTAAACTTGTTAAGGCCCAGCTGCAGGAGAGTTAGGAGACAGATGAGTTTGCCTCGGGTTAAACCAAGGAGCTGTTTCTGTGAGTGAAAGGAGAGACTATAGAGACCATCCCAGTGAAGCCAGAATTAGACAATCAGTATAGATAGGTAAATCAAGTCAGGTCAGATCAAGGAGGCCAATTTGAAAGAGTCAGAAAGTTGGAGACTGCCCCCTGAGGGATTGAAATGTTAATTCCTTCAGAGCCCATTCTCCACCCTCATCAAGAAACTGCCCCTGCTCCAACCTGTTGCTAAGGTAACCTGTCTCAGGGATTGTCCCTCCCTACAGAGAGTAGTAAATTATTCTCCCTTCCTCCTTGACCCCTCCAGCCTGTCTGCTTCTCACCTTTTTGTCATCCCACTGAGAATTTCCTGGGTCTAGTCAACTATGCAGGAAGAAGAGAGATAAGAGGAAGTGAGCCTAAGATCTATTAATAAAAAATGCAGGCCTGCCTCATTTCATGGGATACAAAGATTCCAGCTATGGCCCCCTTCTCCCTTCTGGGAGATGTCTATGTTACCCCTTTTTAAACAAACACTGTTTCATATGCTTGCCTTGGTGTGCTTCTCTAATGTTATATTTCAATATTTGAGGGAGAAGGACTCATCACTTGTAACTGAAAGTATCACCAGCAGCTGCCAAAGTTCCTTTTGCTTTGAGAAACTCCTGTCTTTTCTCCCTGAATAGTATAGTTTGCTCCATCATGGTCCACTTTGAGAAAAAATGAAAATAAACTCAGAAAAATATCAACAACTTGAGCCATTCAGTAAGTCCCCTGGTGTGCACACTGAGACTCTTAATTCTACACACCTGGTTTCTCTTTGTGGAAACATCTGTTTCGGGGACATCTGTGGCCCACTGGTGTGAGTAAGATTCATGTTGAGTGGGACTCAAGAACCTAAGGATATGTAATTCCTTTTGATCTGTCCTGGGTTCTCATTTCTTTGTTGGCCTTGGGTTGAGAATTCCCTCTGGCTTTCTACTTTTTTTTGATTCTATAGTTAGTCTCTTGGGAAAGATTTTGGCTAGTCAATTTAAAGATTCTGTCTGTTGGCATGGTTTGGGGGGCTCTTCTCTGTGTTACTTCTTTGTACAATCTTGCAATTGCAGTCTGTCAGAGGTAAAGTGAGTTTCAGAAAGGGCCACTGTTAGGTGGAGGGGGCTGAAGAACAAAACACCAAGCAACCTGCTTGCATGAAATAAACACCAATCAGGCACCAATGGAACCACCTGTCAATCAGTGGGATCTCCTGGCCAATCCTAGAGGATGGGCTCTGAAGGAATTAACATTTCAATCCCAAACAATCCCAGCAGGACAAGGGACTCTAAAAACCCTTCTTCCTGTTCCAAGCCCTCCCTTTCTGGCCTAAGCCCAATAAAAATTCCAATTCAGTCCAGCCCCAGCATGCTTCTCTTAGATCCACTCTGCTGGTCTGAGAGTTCCACCCAGGAGTGAAATGTTAATAAAGTCTTGTTCAGCAGCCCTTTTAAATCTGCCTCCTTTTGGTCACCACTGCCTGACCTTACATCTGGTGCCAAAACCTGGGAGGACTTTTTGGGCCTTCCCCATATCTCATATCTGGGGTAGAGGTCACCCTCCTCTTCAAATGAACCAGGAAATTCCTAAGCTGCTCTTTCTTTTCTTCTCCCTTCATACAGCCTGACAGAAGTGGGTAAGTTCCCTCATTTTCCATGACCTTCCAGCCCCTCTCCATTCATGGGGGGAGCTATCCAAAAGTCATGCGTGTGCCATAGACCCCCACCTGTTCCGTTCAAGTTTCCTGGGAACTGTGGAGATGTCCCTATTGTGCAAGCCACTTCAATCTGTTTGGGACCCCCATGGGTTGAAGGGATGCCTCAAATACCACCTGGCCATTATTCGTTTTTTGGGTGAGTGCTATCAGAATTTGGGATGCCTTTTTCTGCTCCCACCCACCCCGAGGGTGCTGGAAGGTCATGGGAAACACCGAGTCCTCCTTAGACCCTAAAACTCTTTTGAGTGTCTATATTCAAATTTTGCCAAGTTAGGACTCATTGAAGGCCTACACTGTAGCCACCTGGTCTTTTACTCCACTGTGGCCTTGCCCCAGTGTGACTTAGACAATGCATCACAATGGCCCCCAGAAGGAACATTTGATTTTAAACCCTCACTGAACAGGACAATTTCTTACATCTGGACGCATGTTCAGGCTTTTTGAGGTCCACTCCCCGCCCCCACCTGTTCTGCTAAATTTTCCTTGCTAGGGAACTCCTTTCACATTGTTCTTCTACTTCTCCTTCCTCATTCTCAGATCCACCCTAGCTGCTCTCAGCCCCACCTTCCAGTCTTCCCTCTCCCCTCCCAGGCCAATCCTCTCTTTCTTCCCCTCCCTCACCTGAACCCCTCCCCTCCTCCCCTCCTCCTACTATCACAGTTCCTCCTCCCCTACTCCAGGACCCTCTTCCTCTTTTCCCTCCTTTTCTGTAGCCTTGACTCCTCTGGCCACTTCTTCTACTGATAAACCCTTTCCTCTCCCCACACTCATTTTGCTCTTCTCCTGTCAGTGCCCACAACTGGTCCCACCAGATCCTCTTACCAGCTAACCCAAAGTTCCTTTGTCCTCCCAGGGAAGTGGTTGGTGCCAAAGGGATTTTCCGAGTACACATCCCATTCTCACTTCAAGATCTTTCCCAGATGGAAAAGTGCCTTGGATCCATATCTGCTGACCCTTCTCCTTATATTAAGGGATTCTGATACCTCTCACAGACTTATGATCTTACCTGGCATAACATTTATGTCATTCTCTCTTCCACCCTTACCCCCTGATGAGCGAGCCCACATCCAGCAGGCCGCATGAGATCATACTGATCAAACTCATCAAGCAGATATGATTCTCCCCACTGGTGAAGCAGCCATTCCCCTACCCAAACCCAACTGGGAGTATCAAGATGGCCAACAAGAAAGATGGGAACTGCAACCCTGATGAGTCACCTGATCTGCTGAGCCAACCAGTGCATGTTTTCAAAAAAGACTCATTGGAGATAGAAATATCCCTGATGAATATGGTCAGCCAGACCCCAACCAATCCTGGCAAGTGGCACCACTGGTAGAGAAAAGCTAAAGAAGGCAGGAGGTGTCACACATGTCCCCAAGAGTGATCTGTGAGGAATCTCAGCTGATTCTTAAGAGTAGATAGGAACAAGGTCAGTTTTGACCAATTTTATCTTAAACACCTGGCAGGTGTTTAAGACCTAAAATATAGCCTAAAAACAGGAGAATATAGCCTAAAAACACAGTCCTACATGTACATTTAAAAGGAAAATCAATGAGTTTTTAAATGTTACTTAAGATGTACACTTGTGTCAGCTCTACCAAAAGTAAGTAAAGCTGAAGGCTATAAAGAAATGGTTCTTGTGTGAGAGTGCCTAGTATTAATGAGCACAAGAATTGTGAATTTTTCCTGAGTTAATTTGAGTTTGATTTCATAGACCTACCAATCTTCCTAACCTTCTACATTGATGAACTTGATCTGTTTTTCTCTGATAAGATTATGAGTCACTGTCTTCATGGTTTTCAGAGACTGGCTGAAATTATTTTCAAAAAGGTAATGCTTTGCTATCTTTATTTTTGTCTTAGCATAATCCCTACCCTATGTGTACCCTGCCAAGTAACTTGCCATTGGCCACTCTGGACTTTTGAACTGCACTGATACTGAATGCCCTTAACTTTCTACACCCCACCCTCTAGAGAACAAGGACTTTAGTTTACTTCCCCAAACTTTGCTCCCTTTCAGCAGGAAGAAGTTGGGAAATGCCATCACCCATTTTTCCATAGAAATGGAATGTCAAAGTTGATAGTGAGAAAATTTAACAGTGGTTCATTTTATGCTTTGAATATAGCCATTGCTGCTGTGCCACTGAAACTTATTTATTTATTTAAGTGGACACGTTTATTTCTCTTCTTCTCTTCCTGAACCTTCCTAATCTCTGTCTGTCCCTAATCTCAGGGGAAATAGAATTACCTTTATTCCCCATCCTAGGCAGAATTATCTGTCCCTGATCACACACCCACCAAAGTAATCTAGACATTGGGATGGTACCAGAATACCACTGAAATGACTATTTCCCAAATTAACAAGTGAATTACACCTGGACTGAAGCCTTTGAATCACCTCTTTAAAATCCCCCTACTTGTACTGATGGGCAGAATAATAGCCTTTGGAACAGGAGTCCTCTGTGTTTCTCCTTTGCTAGCAAAGCAGTAAACTTCTATTTCCGTTATCTCATACCTGTGTTCTCATTATTGGATTGGCATCAGGGACAAGGACTGAGGTTTCAGCAATACTTGTACTGCTTCAAAGAGAAAATTCACACTATCAGAGAAAAGCTAGCTGTCTCAGGATTTTCATGTATTTCTTTCCCTGGAGAAACTCACTAATTATAGGTTCCTGTGACAAAACTACAGTTAATGGCATTAAAAAAATGGCTTTAAGACCACAACGAATAAACAGTGCCTCCTCTCTGTTCTAAACAAAATCCCATAACACTTGATTAGCACTTTTTATGGTGTAATATGTTTAACTTGCAGAATGACCTAGACTCTCATCTTTGAAAGTCCCCAAATTCCTGAAAATCTTGACTTCTCTGGTGGTAATGTAACAATGGTGTACTCTATGCTTTGAATTTAGCCCTTGCTGCTCTTCCATTGTATTTTATTTTTAAAATTGACATGTTTCATTCTCTTCCACTTTCCCCACTTTTCCTTAATCTCAGGAAAAAACAGAATTACTTTTCTTTTCTATTTTAAGCAAATTTGTCTATGGTGGATTTATCACCCAAAATAGGAACAGAGTAATCCATACTTTGGGGATGGTACCAGATCTCAGAATTGACTGTCTCCAAAATTAACAAGTGAATTACAACTCCAACAGAGAACATGTGGAAGATAGCCTCTTTTTTCTGTTTCCTTGGCATCTATTTAAAATACAAATTTAACAGTCTCATGTCAGACTGATCTCAATCATCCTTGAAACAGTTTCCTGTTCTCTAACTGTGGTCCACTTTATGATTTGAACATAACCCTTGTTGCTCTGCCACTGAAACATATTTTTAAAATGGACATGTTTCTCTTGCTCTCTCCCTGCTTCTCCCTAATCTACGGCCTCCCTAATCTCAAGGGAACAGGATCACCTATACCCCATTGTAGGCAGAGTTTTATGTCCCTTGAGCACACACCCACCACAGGAATGAAGCAATTCAGACTTTGGGGATGCTACCAGAAATTTTCAGAAATTACTATCTCCTAAATTTACAAGTGAATTACAACTTTGAGAACATGTGGAATGTAGCCTTTGAATGACCTCTTTAAAAGTCCCTTGATCACATTGATGGACAGAATCATAGCCTCTGGGATAGGAGTCTCCTGTGCTTCTCCTTTGCTAACAACGCATATATCTTCCTTTTCCTTTTTCACAAAACTGTGTCCTTTTTATTCAATTGACATCAGGGAAGAAATACTGAGGTTCCAGTAACTGTTTTACTCCACAACCAATGGCTAAAGCTGTTGACTAGTGATAAAACCTAGTTTCTCCTGCCTAGTGGATTGTACTACCTGGTATTACCATCTCTTAGAAATAGGCATTAAGTTATTTGTATATAAACTTACAGTAGCTTGCATCTCTTGTTATGTGTTCTCCTCTGCTTGACTCTTCATTCTGCTTCACATGGCCAGACATAGAAGATTGCCTTCTTGACTTGTAAAAACTTTTTTACCAAGGTTCAGTAAGTAAAAATCTTTGAACTTGTTGCCTGCCATGGTGCTGTATAAAATCTCTGTCTTCAGTCTAAGGGACTAGAATCTATTTCAAGACGGTTTTCTCTGGGATTCTAGGGAATACAGAAAGTCAGCTTCTAGCATCCATTTAAAATACAAATTTAACTGTATAAGGCTAGAAAAATCTACTAACTGAATATATTCCATGATGTATTCAGGAAGGCATCCTAGAACAATGACTAAGAACAATGGCTAAGTTATGTGGATATAAAATGAACCTAGGCCAGACCAGGGCCATAAGTATGTCTGCCAGTGTAAATAACTTTTCCACGTTAGATACTCCCTTGTCTTTGTTTGGACAACTAGGCATCAAGTCTTGGTCCAGATAAAGAAAGTATCCTGTGAAAGACACTGTGTCAGTACCTACATCCAGCTCCCTTTTATTTCTACTTAGGGCAATATTGCTAGCTTCTCTGATATTGGAACCCCAATTTAGCTGGGACCTCTCCAAACTCTCCTCTCCTTGCCTGCTGATCTTTGGTACATGAATCCTGAAGTGATCAAGTACCAGTCATACCTTAAAGTTTGAAAAGATCTTTCTGTATCTTCAGGTATAAGTTAATAGGAATACATGTTATTGGGATTATATACAGCCTCACTTTGCTTTTCCCTTTATCCTCTGCCTTCTGCTATTTTACTGTGGTATCATACATACTCACTGTAATCATAGAACTCAGTTCTATGTTTGGTGTCACCTACCTAGAGAGTCACCATGAATTTCTTAATAACTATTTTATCACTTTCATTAATACAATTTCTATTGCTTTGTAATTGGGATGCCTTCATGGATATATTGTGAAATATATTCAGTTAGTAGATTTTTTGACCCTTATATATTTAGATATTAGTACATAAATATTTTGTATATTTTCTGCTGATATATGTGTGTCTTCTGATCTCTTCTACCATTTGTCCCAAGAGGTCTACAATTTTTACATCTCTTGGCATGGGCATTACTTCTTTAAGGTTTTCTGTTGTTTTTGTTCTACTTAGTTGTACTTGACAGCAGAATGCATTTCATACATAAATTCATCATACACAAAAGGAGTCAACATTTCAGTTCTCTGGTTGTATATGGTGTAGAGACTCACCATTCGTGCAATCATACATCTACTTAGGGTAATGATATCCATCTCATTCCACCATCTTTCTATTCTTTTTTTTTTTAATTTTTATTGTTGGTTGTTCAAAACATTACATAGTTCTTGACATATCATATTTCACACTTTGATTCAAGTTGGTTATGAACTCCCATTTTTACCCCGTATACAGATTGCAGAATCACATCGGTTACACATCCACTGATTTACATATTGCCATTGTCTGTTGTATTCTGCTGCCTTTCCTGTCCTCTACTATCCCCCCTTCCCTCCCCTCCCCTCCCTCTTCTCTCTCTACGCCATCTACTGTAATTCATTTCTCCCGCTTGTTTTTTTTTCCCTTTCCCCTCACTTCCTCTTGTATGTAATTTTGTATAACCCTGAGGGTCTCCTTCCATTTCCATGCAATTTCCCTTCTCTCTCCCTTTCCCTCCCACCTCTCAATCCCTGTTTAATGTTAATCTTCTTCTCATGCTCTTCCTCTCTACTCTGTTCTTAGTTACTCTCCTTATATCAAAGAAGACATTTGGCATTTGTTTTTTAGGGATTGGCTAGCTTCACTTAGCATAATCTGCTCTAATGCCATCCATTTCCCTGCAAATTCTATGATTTTGTCATTTTTTAATGCAGAGTAATACTCCATTGTGTATAAATGCCACATTTTTTTTATCCATTCATCTATTGAAGGGCATCTGGGTTGGTTCCACAGTCTTGCTATTGTGAATTGTGCTGCTATGAACATCGATGAGGCAGTGTCCCTGTAGTATGCTCTTTTTAGGTCTTTAGGGAATAGACCGAGAAGGGGAATAGTTGGGTCAAATGGTGGTTCCATTCCCAGCTTTCCAAGAAATCTCCATACTGCTTTCCAAATTGGCCACACCAATTTGCAGTCCCACCAGCAATGTACAAGTGTACTCTTTTCCCCACATCCTCGCCAGCACTTGTTGTTGTTTGACTTCATAATGGCTGCCAATCTTACTGGAGTGAGATGGTATCTTAGGGTGGTTTTGATTTGCATTTCTCTGACAGCTAGAGATGGTGAGCATTTTTTCATGTACTTGTTGCTTGACTGTATGTCCTCCTCTGAGAAGTGTCTGTTCAGGTCCTTGGCCATTTGTTGATTGGGTTATTTGTTATCTTATTGTTTAATTTCTTGGAGTTCTTTGTATACTCTGGATATTAGGGCTCTATCTGAAGTGTGAGGAGTAAAGATTTGTTCCCAGG
>NW_026000057.1:19315384-19326470 GCF_001458135.2 Marmota marmota marmota | reverse complement strand
AGGATGTTTTGAAGAGATGGTTTTCTAGCTGCGAATTCTTTAAACTTTTGTTTATCGTGGAAGGTTTTAATTTCATCTTCCATCCTGAAGCTTAATTTCGCTGGATACACAATTCTTGGTTGGAACCCATTTTCTTTCAGTGTTTGAAATATGTTATTCCAGGATCTTCTAGCTTTCAGAGTCTGTGTTGAAAGATCAGCTGTTATCCTGATTGGCTTACCCCTAAATGTAATCTGCTTCCTTTCTCTTGAGGCTTTTAAAATTCTCTCCTTATTCTGTATGGTGGGCATCTTCATTATAATGTGTCTAGGTGTGAATCTCTTATGATTTTGCACATTCGGCGTCCTGTAGGCTTCTAGGATTTGGGATTCTGTCTCATTCTTCAAGTCTGCGAAGTTTTCTCGTATTATTTCATTGAAAAGATTGCTCATTCCTTTGGTTTGGACCTCTATACCTTCCTGTATCCCAATGACTCTTAAGTTTGGTCTCTTTATGTTATCCCAAATTTCTTGGATGTTCTGCTCATGGTTTCTTAACAGTCTCGCTGAGCTGTCTATGTTCTTTTCAAGTTGAAATACTTTGTTTTCATTGTCTGATGTTCTATCTTCTAAGTGTTCTACTCTGCTGGTAGTATTCTCCATTGAGTTTTTAAGTTGGTTTATTGCTTCCTGCATTTCTAGGATTTCTTTTTGTTTGTTTTTTATAACCTCTATCTCCCTATATAGTTGATCTTTTGCTTTTTGGATTTGTTTATGTAACTCATTGTTGAAGTGATCTTTCATTGTCTGATTTTGCTGTCTAATGTCTTCCTTGAGACTCCAGATCATCTGAAGCATGTAAATCCTGAATTCTTTATCTGACATTCCAACTGCTGCATCTATTACCTCTTCTAACGTTGAGTTGACCTGCATTGCTTGTGGTCCTTTCTTTCCTTGTCTTTTCATACTGCTCATGTTTCTTTCTGCTTGGTGAAACTGTTGCATTATTGAATTTTCTCCCTATATATTTATATTGCTCTTATATAGTTGCAAAGTCTCCCTTGCAGGGGTTGGCGGTGGCTGTGCTCCTCCTCCAATTGGGGTGATCTGTCTATCTCACCTGCGGGCTGCTGGGCCCCTTCTCCAGGTCGCTTGGTCTGCCTACCTTGTGGGTAACAGCTGGGCCCCTCCTCCAATAGGGATGATCTGTCTACCACGCTGGCAGGCCGCTGGGCCTGTTCTCCAGGTTGCAGGTCTGCTTACCTTGCAGGCGCAGGTGGCGGCTGTGCCCCTCCTCCAATGGGGTGATCTTTCAACTAGGCCGGCATGCCGCCGGGCCCCTTCTCCGGGAGGCGCATTCTGCCTACCTTGTGGGCAGCAGCTGGGACCTTCCTCCAATTGGGGTGATGTGTCTACCACGCCGGCGGGCCGCTGTGCCTGCTCTGCCGGTCGGTCGCAGGTCTGCCCACCTTGCAGGCGTGGGAGGCGGCTCTGCTCCGCCCCTCCTCCAATTGGGGCGATGTGTCTACCACGCAGGCGGGCCGCTGGGCCTGCTCCACCGGTTGGTTGCAGGTCTCCATCTTTTCTATTCTCATAACCCTTCCCCACCCTCCACTTTGCCCAATCCAGAGTTCCTCCAATCCCCATTCCCCCATCATAGATCAGCATCCACTAATTGAGAAAACATTTCACCTTTAGTTTGGGGGGTAGGCTTACTTTGCTTAGCATAATATTCTCCAACTCCATCCATTTACCTGCAAATGCCATACTTTCATTCTCTTTTAATTCTGAGTAATATTCCACAGTTTCTTTATCCTTTAATCTATTGATGGCCATAGAGCTTGGTCCCACAGTATAACTATTGTGAATTCAGCTGCTATAAACATTGATGTGGCTATGTCACTATATTATGCTGATTTTAAGTACTTTGCATATAGATGGAGGAGTGGGATAGGTGGATCAAATGGTGGTTCTGTTCCAAGTTTTCTGAGAAATCTTCACACTGCTTTCCAATGTGGTTGCTCCAGTTTGCAGTCCCACCAGCAATGTATGAGTGTACATTTTTCCCACATCCTCTTTAACACTTATTATTGCTTGTATTCTTGATAACTGCCATTCTGACTAAAGTGAGATGAAATCTTAGTTTTGGTTTGCATTTCTCTAATTACTGGAGATGTTGAACACTTTTTCATATATTCATTAATCACTTGTATATTTTCTTCTGAGAAATGTTCATTTATTAATTGAGTTGAGTTTGTTATTGTTGTTGTTGGTGGTGGGGTATTAAGTTTTTGAAGTTCTTTATATATCCTGGAGATTAGTGCTCTATCTGATGTATGTGTGGTAAAAATTTGCTCCCATACTGTAGGCTCTCTCTTTACCTCAATGATTGTCTCTTTTGCTGAGAAGAAGCTTTTTAGTTTGAATCCATAAATCCATCCTACTTATTGATTCTTGATTTTATTTCTTACACTTTAGGACTCTTGTTAAGGAAGTCAGGGCTTAATCTGATATGATAAAGATTTGGGCCTAGTTTTTCTTCTATTAGGTTCAGGGTGTCTGGTCTAATTCCTAGGTCCTTAATCCATTTTGAGTTGAGTTTTGTGCATGATGAGAGATGTTTAATTTCATTTTGCTACATATGTATTTCCAGTTTTCCTAGCACCATATGTTGAAGAGGCTATTCTTTCTCCAATGTATGTTTTTGGCTCCTTTGTCAAGTATGAGATAATTGTATTTATGTGGGTTGGTCTCTGTCTTTTATTCTGTACCATTGTTCTACATGTCTATTTTGGTGCCAATACCATGATGGTTTTGTTACTATTTCTCTGTAGTATAGTTTAAAATCTGGTATTGTGATGCCTCCTGTTTCACTTTTCTTGCTATTTATTACTTTGGCTATTCTGGGTCTCTTATTTTTCCAGTTAAATTTCATGATTGCTTTTTCAAGTTCTATGAAGAATGACATTGGGATTTTAATAGGAATCACATCTTCAAGGTTTCAATAAATACTTTAGAAGTATGTGGACTGACTTTTCTAAATTATTATATATGTTTGAAGAATGCTTCCATAGCAATATCCTCTTGGTTAATTAAATTTATATAATAAATTTATGATTCGGAAATTTTAGGATCCAGTTTCAAACATTTCACATACTCATGTGTTAGATATGTCTCATATCTCCTTTCTTGTATAAACTCTTACCTTATTTAGACTATTCAATACTTCTTGACTAGGTTATATTATGACTTGCTCCTAGTTGCTGATTTGGTAGTCTGACAAAAGTGAGGTCACACATTTTCTTACAACCCATCTTCCCACATAAAGACATATACTAGTTTTTAATGTGGATCAGAAGTTGATTTATGTAGACCCAGAATGTTTGGAAAAATTTAATATTTTACTCAGCTTTTATATTGCTATAACCAAAAGAGCTTACATGGTCAAATTTAAAAGAGGAAAAGTTTATATGGCATGTGTGGTTTCAGAGGGTTCTGTCGATACATGTCTAACTCCATAACTGAGGCCTGAGGTGAAGAATAACATTATGGTGAAAGAGTTTGGAGGAGGAAATCAGCTCTGGGAATGGCAATTGGAAGGAGACAGAGGCTGCTCCTCAGGTACAAAATATAAATCCCCAAAGTATGCTCCCCATTACATACCTCTTCTAAGCTCACAATACCTGCCTACAGTTAGCAGACAGTTAATCCATATCAGATTAATGCAATGATTTGGTTAAGACTGTCATAATTTAATCACTCATCTCTAAACTTTCTTGCATTACCTCACATGAACTTTTGGAGGATAACAAATATCCAAACTGTAACATCTATGGATTTAGGAAATTTAAATAACTAAGTGTCCATTAAAATTTAGTCTCACATTTAAAAATCAACTTGTTCTGTATATAACAGAGTATTTTTATATGACAAACTTCCATTTTCTGTCTTTCTTTACTTATTCTCAGAAAGTTTGTTATATCCAAATATTAATTTGGTTTAATAAATTAATTAAGTCTTGGGCTTGAGTCACATTTTCTTTTGTTTACTTTTCCCACCAAAGCAATATTTAAGAGCCTATTTTTATTCTGCTTAAGACACCTTCTGTTTTCACATCATATTAAATTAATGATTAAGTACTATAAAATTTCATTGTCTTTCTGTATCACCAAGACCAAGAAAGATCTATTTTATTTCACATCCACTGTAATTGCTATTTCCCCCAATCCTCTAAAACAATTAAGACAGTGTACCACTTAGTTCTCTCCTACCAAACTCTATGACATTCAGCTTACCACCAGTGAAAAATGTAACAAAGATATGGCATATTGTGTCAGGAATACAGCATGCCATCATGACTCCATCATACCCAGTAATTACAAGAACTTCATTGCTGTATGACCAATGCATGATAAAAGAGAACCTGTAATCCTATTATGGAATGTTTTTTAGAACTGTCTTAAGTAAGAATGTGTCCTTAACAGAACACACATTATGAAGCAATATTTTGTGTGAAGGAGAGTTCTGTTAGAGATGACACTGAGAGAAGAATGTGGAAAAAAATGTCTGGTGCAACTAAACGGTTTATCTGGAAGAAACTCACAACAAAACACTTGGTTCCATGGGGAGTGCTAGTTCAGAGATGGCTTTCTAGAGATTTTGTCTGTTAGGGAAAGCCTTTAGCCTTTGTATTAGTCATTCATTTTGGCTTCCCTAGAAACAAGTATAATCTTTAATAAGGCAGCTCCCTTTCACAAACATTAGTTCCCAGAGGTGAAGTAGAGTGTGAGTCATTAAGAGCAAACTGTGAACAGCTGGAAAAAGGAAGACCATGGTACTAAATGATATAAGGTTGTGTAGCACAACCTCCATATTTTGGGATTTTAGAAGAGTTAATATAAGGAAATGTAGCATATTTCAAAAAAATATAACTTTTCATAGTTTCCTCTTTTTTTTGTAATTACCATATGACCTTTACTGGAATTCTTTAAAATACTTCTTGTGTACACATTCTATTAGGGCAGCTTTTACAAAGGGTAAGACAGAGGGCTTATCCTTTTCTTTTTTTTTAATTGATTTTATTATTTTTAAAAAATACAATCCTTATTACACATATAGAGCACAATTTTTCGTATTTCTGTATATAAAGTATGTTCACATCAATTTATGCCAGTGTACAGGTACTTTTTTTGTATTACAATTCTTAATACACATATATACCACAATTTTTCATATCTCTGTTTGTATATAAGGTATAATGACACCCAATTCAAGTCTTCATACATGTACTTTGTATAATGATGACCATCATATTCCACCATCCTTGCTAATCACCTTCCCCCTCCCTTTCCTTCCCACCCCTCTTCTCTATCTAGAATAATCCAATCCTCCCCTGTTCTCCCTCCCTACCCCCCATTAGTCACCACCCTTATATCAGAGAAAACATTTGGCATTTGTTTTTTGGGATTGGCTGACTTCACTTAGCAGTATCTTCTCCAACACCATAGATTTACCGGCAAATGCCATGATTTTGTTCTTTTTTAATGCTAAGTAATATTCCATTGTGTATAAATGCCATATTTTTTTATCCATTCATCCACTCAAAGACATCTAGGTTGACTCCACAGTATAGCTACTGTGAATTGTGCTGCTATAAACATTGATGTGGCTGTGTCCCTGAAGTATGCTGTTTTTAAGTCCTTTGGGTATAGTACGAGAAGAGGAATAGCTGGGTCAAATGGTGGTTCCATTCCCAGCTTTCCAAGGAACCTTCATACTGCTTTCCAAATTGGCTGCACCAATTTGCAGTCCCACCAGCAATGTATGAGTGTACCTTTTCCCCCAGATCCTCACCAACACTTCTTATTGTTGTCTTCATAATAGTTGCCATTCTGATTGGAGTGAGATAATAACTTAGAGTAGTTTTGATTTGCATTTCTCTGATTCCTAGAGATGATGAGCATTTTTTTTTATATATTTGTTGATTGATTTTATATCCTCTTCTGAGAAGTGTCTGTTCAGGTCCTTGGTCCATTTATTGGTCGGGTTATCTGTTTTTGTTTGTTTATTTGTTTGTTTTGTGCTTAGCTTCTTGAGTTCTTTATATACACTAGAGATTAGTGCTCTATGTGATGTGTGAGGGGTAAAAATTTGCTCCCAGGATGTAGGCTCTCTTTTCACCCCACAGATTGTTTCTTTTGCTGAAAAGAAGCTTTTTAGTTTGAATCCATCCCATTTATTGATTCTTGATTTTAATTATTGTGCTATAGAAGTCTTATTAAGGAAGTTGGAGCCTAATCCCACATGATGAATATTCGGGCCTACTTTTACTTCCGTTAGATACAAAGTCTCTGGTTTAACTCCTAGGTCCTTGATCCATTTGAGTTAAGTTTTGTGCATGATGAGAGATAGGGATTCAATTTCATTTTGTTGCATATGGATTTCCAGTTTTCCCAGCACCATTTGTTGAAGATGCTATCTTTCTCCAATGCATGTTGTCGGTGCCTTTGTATAAAAAAAATATTTAATTTGGGGTGTTAGTTTTTGTGTCCTCTATGCTGTACCATTGGTCTATCAGTCTGTTTGGTATCAACATCATGCTGTTTGGGTTACTATTGCTTGGTAGTATAGCTTAAGGTGTTTTTTTTTTTCTTTTAAGGAATTAACTTCATGCAATGAATTTTCCTCTTAGTACTGCTTTCATAGTGTCCTAGAGATTTTGATATGATATGTTGTGTCTGTGTTCTCATGTACCTCTAAGAATGTAAATGATGTCTTCTGTAACCCATTGTTCATTCAGTAGCATATTGTTCAATCTCCCTGTGATGCAGAATTTTTTATTCTTTATTTTGTGATTGATTTCCAATTTCATTCCATTATGGTCTGATAAAATACATGGTAGTAGCTCTACTCCTTTGTATTTGCTAAGAATTGCCCTGTGGCATAGTATATGGTCTATTTTTGAGAAGGATCCATGTGCTGCTGAGAAGAAAGTGTATCCACTTGACGAAGGTTGAAATATTCTACATATGTCAGTTAAGCCTGTTATTAATTATGCTATTGAGCTCTATAGTTTCTTTATTAAACTTTTGTTTGGAAGATCTGTCCAGTGTTGAGAGAGGTGTGTTAAAGTCTCCCAAGATTATTGTGTTGTGGTCAATTTGTTTCTTGAACTTGATAAGAGTTTGTTTGATGAACATAGCTGCATCATTGTTTGGGGCATATATATTTATGATTGTTATGTCTTGTTGGTATATGGTTCCCTTGAGCAATCTGTAATGTCCATCTTTATCCCTTTTGATTAACTTTGGCTTGAAGTGTACTTTATTTGATAAGAGTATGGACACCCCTGCTTGCTTCTGCAGTCCATGTGAGTGTAATGATTTTTCCCAACCTTTCAACTTCAGTCTGCGTATGTCTTCCTATTAAATGAGTCTCCTGTAGGCAGCATATTGTTGGAATTTTCTTTTTAATCCAATCTGCTGGCCTATGTCTTTTGATTGGTAAGTTTAAACCATTAACATTTAGGGTTACTATTGAGACATGTTTTGTATTTCCAGCCATATGTGTTTATTTCTGTTTTTTAACTTGACTTGGTTTTCCTCTTTGATTAGTTTTTCTGTTAGCACACTACCTCCCTCTGCTGATTTTCATTGTAGTTTTTTATTTCCTCTTCATGAAATATTTTGCCAAAGATGTTTTGTAGTGCTGGTTTTCTAGCAGTAATTTCTTTTAACTTTTCTTTATCATGGAAGGTTTTTATTTCATCTTCAAATCTGAAGCTTAATTTTGCCTGATACAAGATACTTGGTTGGAACCCATTATCTTTCAGAGTTTGAAATGTTGTTCCAGGATCTTCTAGCTTTCAGGGTCTGTTTTGAAAAATCTGCCATTATCCTAATTGATTTACCCCTATATGTAATCTGATTAATTTCTCTTGTGGCTTTAAAAATTCTCCCCTTATTCTGTAGGTTCGGCATTTTCATTATATTGTGTCTTGGTGTGGATCTGTTCTAATTTTGCACATTTGGTGTCCTGTAGGCTTCTTGGCTTTGGATTTCTATTTCATTCTTCATGTCTGGAAAGTTTTCTGATATTATGTCATTGAACAGATTGCTCATTCCTTTGATTTGGACCTCTATGCTTTCCTCTATCCCAATTACTCTTAAATTTGGTCTTTTTATGCTAGCCCATATCTCTTAGATATTCTACTCATGGTTTCTTATCATTTTCACTGTGCTGTCTACTTTCTTTTCAAGATTATATACTTTGTCTTCGTTGTCTGGTGTCCTGTCTTCTAAGTTGTCTATTCTGCTGGTGATACTCTCATTTGTGTTTTTAATTTGGTTTATTATTTCTTTCATTTCAAGGACTTCTGTTTGTTTATAACCTCTATCTCCCCATAAAGGTAATCTTTTCCTTCTTGGATTTGTTTATGTAGCTCATTGTCAAAGTGATCTTTCACTGCCTGTATTTGTTGTCTAATGTCTTGTTTGAGATTCAAAACATCTGAATTATGTAAATCCTGAAATCTTCCTCTGTCATTTTTTCTGCTGTTTTGGTTAATTTTTCTAATGATATGTTGTCTTGAATTGTTTATGGTTATTTCTTCCCTTGTCTTTTCATGTTGCTTGCATTTCTTTCCTGCTATGTGAGACTGGTGTGTTATTGTTTTTACCCTATAGATTTGTAGTGCTCTTGTATAGTTCCAAGATCCCTCCTTTGTGGGGAAGGACAATGTTGACATCACCTTTGAGTAAATTATTGTTATTAAGACATTTTTAGTTAATCTCAATGTCTAGAAATGTTGGATTCAATTATATAAAATATAATCAGTAGTTTTATAAATGAGGTACAGTTTCTGGTGGCAGAACTGGGGGTCCGGTGTATGACATTATGTTAAGGGGGAAAGATGTGTGGGTATGGGGTTAATATAACTTAGGAAATTTGGAGGAGAACTCTAATAAAGAGGGTTATTAGCAGGGAAATAGACAGGAGGTAATTTAGGGTAGAAAAATACATGGGAGGACAATAGAATGCATAAAAACAAACACATGTATTTAAAACATTACAAAAAGTAAAAATAGTAAAAATTAGGAGGTTGAAAGGGGAAGAGAGGGAAGAAGAAAAATAAAAAGGAAAGAAAGAAACAAAAGAGAGAGAAAAAGATTTTGAAAAGGGGTGGCTTATGCAATTCCTCTATTATATTATTCTAGTGACTCAGTTCTTAAAGTTCTATTTCATGCAAAGTTCTTGGTTTCACATATGTTGGGGTTGTGAATACCAGAGAAGGAAGGGTAGAGGAGAAAGAAAGAGGATAAAATGGACGAGAAGAAAACAAAAACAAAAACAAACTAACAAAAACAAACAAACAACAACAACAACAAAATACTCTTAGAGTTCCATTTTCTTCTCTTCTCTTCCAATAGGTGGAGTTGTCCATTCCAAGCTTGAGTCTCTGCCTTCAGGGTGGTGTAGGTAAAGAGTGTGAGAAGATAATGCTATATTAGTGACTGTGTAACCGATGTGATTCTGCAATTTGTATTTGGGGTAAAAATGGGAGTTCATAACCCACTTGAATCAAATGTATGAAAGATGATATGTCATGAGCTTTGTAATGTTTTGAACAACCAATAAAAAAAAAAAAAAGAGTGTGAGAAGACTGAGCTCTTCCTCTCTTGCCTGGAGCTTCCCTAATCTTGGTCTCTCTGAGTTGCTCCCAGTTTTTAGACCCCTTTCCTCTCTTGCTTATCAGGTCTCAGCTGTGGGGCCTCTTGCCCTCTGCCCTCGGATCACATCAGGTGGGCAGAGCCCTGGTCGCACTGTGCTCCTGTTCAACTGAGAGCTGATTTTGTGCTGATAGTTACTGTACCAAGTTATCACAGCTGGGAGTAGGGGGAGTTGGAAACCAGGTACCTATTCAGTCGCAGATCCACATTGGTAGACACACCCAACAAAAGATGGTGAGAAAGGTTTTCCAAGATGGGGTCCATCTATTTCCCCCATGTGGTGTCTGGTGAGGTGGGGAGAGCTGGGATGTCCTCGTGCTGTGCCTAGAATGCAGTCTGGTTAACTGTGTGGGAGGGGAGCATAGTCTGGAATTCTGCTGTTCTGCAGAGGTGCTGATTTGGTGTTTCTGCTCCGTAGCTTGAGAGACATGACTGTGCTCAAACTGCAGGCTTTGAGACCAGAGTCTGGAGTCTTACCTAAATACAGAGGCTCAGAGTTCTGCCCGGTGCTTGCAGCTCTGGTGAATTCTGCAAAAATCCGCTGTATGGGGTCCTGTCACATGCTCTGGGATGTTGTATTCAGTTAATGGCGAGACCCTGTGGAGAAGCTGCCTGATAGCTTTCTCGGATTTATGCACAGAGCAGCCAGAAATGGTATCTCCTCTACTCTACCATCTTGGGTCCTCTAGGTTCATAGTTTCTTATTCTTGCTGGATTATGGTTTTTTTCAGAGCTAAAATGAAAAATTTTTTTTATATTAAATTGCTATTCATTTCTTTGAAAGAGAAAAAGAAAATGATAATTGAGTCTTAGATTGTGTGAAAGTGAACAAAAAGCAAATTGATTTATTTAAGAAAGAAATATGACATAGTAAAAGAGAAAACCATGACTCTTCTTAATTTATAATTTTTATATTTCCAACTTTATATTCATGACACATATGAAATGAGTTTACAATAATTTTGAAACACACCTAAGAAATGCAGACAAGTATAAATAACATAAGCTATGGAAAGGTTTTCTTAAGAGGATGGACATCTAGAAATAGGTGTAATATATTATATCCAAGTAACAATCCATATATATCAAGCTTTTTTATACAATTCTATTTGCCTATAAGTCCTTTCTAGAAATGTAAGCTCCTTTAGAAGAGACCACATGTCAAAATTGTTCCTATAACCACACTAGCACATTCTATGAAGGCTTGCTCTTCACTGTTATATCTTGAGTGTGTTCAGGAATAAAACATATAATATTTCCAAATATCAAAGATGAAAGACACCCTATGTTAAACATAAAAATGGTGAAATATGAATAATACAATACAATATATATATATATATATATATATATATATATATATATATATATACACACAAA
>NW_026000057.1:19299511-19312775 GCF_001458135.2 Marmota marmota marmota | reverse complement strand
TATATATATATATATATATATATATATATATATATATATATATATATATCCCGTAAAACATGGGAGAAATATGTACAAATTAATAAACAATATTATTATTTAAAATATTACCTATATTCTAAGTGCAACAGAGTAATGTATATCTGTAATTTCAGTGGCTCAGGGAGCTAAGTAAGGAGGATCACAAGTACAAGGGCAAACTCAGCAATTTATGGAGACACTCAGAAACTTAGTGAACCCTATCTCAATATAAAAGTAGAAAGGGCTGGGGATGTAGCTTCACTGTAAAGATCCACTGGGTTCAATTCCCACTACCTAAAAATATAAAATAAAAAAGATGTAGAAATAAGCATGAGCAATTTTTAATTCATTTTTTATTGATCTTTTAAAAAATAAATGACAGTGGAATGCATTACAATTCTTATTACACTTATACAGCACATTTTTTTTTATATCTCTGGTTTTATATAAAGTATGTTCACACCAATTCATGTCTTCTTCATACATGTACTTTGGATAATCATGTCTATCACATTCCACCATCCTTGCTAATTCCCTTCCCCCTCTCTTTCCCTCCCACTTCTCTGGCCTATCTAGATTTCATCTATTTCTCCTATGGTCTCCCTCCCTACCCCATGATGAGTCAGCTTCCTTATATCAGAGAAAACATTCAGCATTTGTTTTTGGAGGATTGGCTAACTTCACATAGCATTATTTTAGCTATTGTGAATTGTGCTGCTCTAAACCTTGGTGTGGCTGTGCCTGTAGTATGCTGTTTTTAAGACTTTTGAGTATAGACTTAGGAGAGGGATAGCTGGGTCAAATGGTGGTTCCATTCCCAGCTTTCCAAGGAATCTCGATATTGCTTTCCATATTGGCTCCACCAATTTGCAGTCCCACAAACAGTGTATGAGTGTACCTTTTTCCACACATCCTTGACAACAATTATTGTTGTTTGTCTTCATAAATAGCTGCCATTCTGATTGGAGTGAGATGGTATCTTAGAGTAGTTTTGATTTGCATTTCTCTAATTGCTAGAGATGATGAACATTTTTTCATATATTTGTTAATTGATTGTATAACCTCTTCTGATAAGTGTCTGTTCTGGTCCTTGGCCCATTTGTTGATTGGGTTGTTTGGTTTTTTGTTGCTTAGCTTTTTGAGTTCTTTATATATTCTAGAGATTAGTGCTCTATCTGATGTGTGAGGGGTAAAAATTCGCTCCCAGGATGTAGGCTCTCTGTTCACCTCACAGATTGTTTCTTTTGCTGAGAAGAAACATTTAAGTTTGTTTCCAACTCATTTATTGATTCTTGGTTTTAATTCTTATTCTATAGGAATGTTATTAAGAAAGTTGGGACCTAATCCCTCATGATGAAGATTAGGGTCTACTTTTTCTTCTATTAGACACAGAGTAAATGGTTTAATTCATAGACCTTAATCCAATTTGAGTTGAGTTTTATGCATGGTGAGATATAGTGGTTTAATTTCTTTTCTTTTCTTTCTTTTTTTCTTTTTTCTTTTTTTTGCATATAGATTTCCAGTTTTCCCAGCACCATTTGTTGAAGAGGCTATCTTTTCTCCAATGCACATTTTTGGCACCTTTGTTTAATATAAGATAATTTTAGTTTTGTGGGTTAGTCTCTGTGTGCTCTGTTCTGCATCATTGATCTACCAATCTGTTTTGGTGCCAATTCTATGCTGTTTTTGCTACTATTTCTCTGTAGAATAGTTTAAGGTTTGGTATAGTGATGCAACCTGCTTCACTCTTCCTGCTAAAGATTGCTTTAGCTATTCTGGGTCTCTTATTTTTCCAGATTAATTTCATAAATGCTTTTTCTGTTTTTATGAGGAATGCAATTGGAATTTTGATTGAAATTACATTAAATCTGTGTAGTCCTTTTGGTAGTATGGTCATTTTGATAATATTAATTCTGCCTATCCAAAAACAAGGTAGATCTTTCCATCTTCTAAGGTCTACTTTGATTTCTTTCTTTAGGGTTCTGTAGTTTTCATTGTATAGATCTTTTACCTTTTTGTTGATTCCCAAGTTTTTTTTTTTTTTTTTTTTTTTGTGTGTGTGTGTGTGTTGTTGTTGTTATTGTAAATGTGGTAGTTTTTCTATTTTCTTTTCAGAGGATTTGTCACTGATATACAGTAAGCATGAGGAATTATAACACTGCAAATGGAATATAAAAATAGAAAAATTGTAACTGTGATAAAGAAAAAACAGTAATATATATCCTATAAATATATATACTATCTTGATATTATATATAACATATTTATATAATTATATTAAAACATATTTATATGATAATTATATATAATATCAAGGTAGTATATTATTTTCTATATAAAGTGTAGTTTGTTTTTAAAATTAAAATTGATAGCAATCTAAATTCCAAAAATAGAACTTCATAAGTATTATGCATTCATTACAAATAAGAACTATTAAAGTATAAATTAAAAAATGTTTATAAATTTATAATAAACTTTAATGTTACTTTTATGAATTAGCAAAACATTTAAAAATAGATAAGTATTGAATAAGGTAGCTACTTCTTCAGAATCAGTGCATACCTAAAACTTTATCTTCCATAATTTGCTGCTTTTTGAAATACGTTCAAAGGCTACTTTCTTGTTATTTAATTTAGAAAAATTGCATTTATTATTTAGAAACATCTCATATAGTAATACATATGAAAACTTTCTCTGAATTAAAATAAATTTTATAATTTCTAAAATAAACAATAAAATGACAATATCAACTTTATAATCATAGAGCCCTTACAATATGACAAATAAGATATCAATACAACCATATGAAGTAGGTATTAATAATATTATTAGCATGGAATTTAAGCCTTTTCATGTTTAATTTTTAATTAGTTCTGAGTTTGATGCTATTAATAGCTTCATTTTACAAATATGAGAACTGAGTCACATGGAAAATAGCTAACAAACCTAAGATCATAATTATTTTTAGTTGTCATACACAGTCCTCAAATCTAGATATGTTTGGCTCCAAAACTTCTGTATGTCACTGCCATAGTATGTTGATTTGCCCACTTATATTTTATAGTTTTCCTTAGTTTTTGTGATAAATATATAAGACTACATTAGATAACAGCTTAGTTATTATTGAAGAAAAACCTTTATTTGAATAACTTTTAGAGAATTTGATAAAAATAGGTATATTTATAAGACAAAGTATATTACTATGATGGTATACCAGGTCACAAATTATGATTTTAGTATTTAAGATGTAAGATACTTGATAAAACTTACTTCTGATTAAACTGGTGACCTTAGAGATAGTCTCTATGGTTCTGCTTTAGACTCTTAAAATACTTTATTAGAGATATTTTTTAAAAATCTGTTGAATTATGTAATAATCTTTGACTATAACAAAATATACCAAATATACTTTAAACAGATCTGAATATTAGAAAAATCTACAGATGGCTGGGTGGAACTAAAAAGGAATTTAATATTTTTTTTAGTACTAGCAATAAGCCAGGCATGATATTGTTCTTTATAAATGGCACTTCACTTAAGCTAATGACGATATGAGATATGTTTTTACTGTCTTTGTTTTATGAATAAAGGCATAGGATTTACAAAGTAAAGAGAATTGACTAAGTCCACAACCAGTTTAACAGTTAAATTTATATTTAAATCTTAGTCTAATCCAAATATTACTTCCACTAATGTACTGTAATATACAGAGGAAATGTGTATGTAGGACTCAAAATTAGTTTAAGGAAAAAAAAAACTACACTTGATTTCTTTAATATTAACATGACATTGAGAGAAACAGACCTTAAGACTATGTAGGATAACATGGGTGACATTCTCAAAATTATTCTGCTTCACTAGATCATAAATGTCAAACAGTCCAAATTTCTTTTTATTATGAATTTTGTCACAACATTGCCTTTGACAAACCAATAGAATCACCACATGGTAAATTTGCTCTAGTTTTTGATTTAATTTTTAAAATTTTATTTTAATTACTATTAAATACTACCACATGTTAACATTCAATTAAATAGATCACCTGAATGAAAATAATTTAATACTTGATGTTGAAAACAATAAAAATGTTTGAGGCAAGATAGAAAAAAATTAAATATGATGTCATCTAATTTCCAACATATTAAATCTTTTTCATTGAATTTAATTTTGTACATTATTAACATAAGAAAATCATACAATCAAGAATCACAATGCTACTTTGCATTTGACATGGTATGTAATAACATCAGATAAAATGGTGGCAAGGTAACATATATTAAGCCTATTTTAAACAATGTAGCAATTAAAAATCAAGTAATCACTTTGGTCAAAGTCTTCTCCAATATTATTTCCTTGTACATCTACATAGTGAGATAAAATATGAAAAAGAAAACAAAAATATAAGGAAAAAAAGATTTAGCTCCTTAAAACAGTACAGAAATGGCTTCATTTTATGTTTCAATTATGTATTTTTTTTAATTTGTTGTAATTTGTTATACATGACAGTAGAATGAATTTTGACACATCATACAAAAATGGAATCTAATTTTTTATTCTTCTGGTTGTACATGATGTAGAACTACACCAGTCATCTAATCATATATGGACATAGGGTAATGATGTCTGGTTCATTCTACTCTTCTTCCAAACCTCATACCCCACCACTCCCTTCACTCCCTTCTGTCTAATAAAAAGTACCTCTCTTCTTCCCTAGCCCTCCCCCATTGTGAATTAACATCCACATATTAGAAAAAATGTTTGGCTTTGTTTTTTTGGAATTAGCTTATCTTGCTTAGCATGGTATTCTAAGAAGCTCCAACCATTTACCTGCCAATGCCAAAATTTCATTCTTCTTTGAGGCTGAGTAGTATTCGGTTGTGTATATATTCCAGTTTTTTTAATCCATTCATCTGTTAAAGGGCATCTAGGTTGTTTTCATAACTTAGTTTTGCAAATGGAGCTGCTATAAACATTGATGTGGCTGCATAGCTATAGTATGCTGATTTTAAGTCCTGTGGGTATATACTGAGGAGTGATATCTGGGTCAAATGGTGGTTCCATTCCAAGTGTTTTAAGGACTCTTCATACTGCTTTCTAAAGTGGGTGCACCAATTTGCAGTGCCACCAGCAATGTATGAGTTTTTCTTTTCCCCTACATCCTTGTCAATATTTATTATTTCTTGTATTCTTGGTAATTGCTCTTCTGACTGGAATGAGATGGGATCTTCGTTTTGCTTTGATTTGCATTTCTCTAATTGCTAGGGATGATCATTTTTTCATATATTTGTTGACTGAGTGTATTTCTGCTGTGAAGTGTCTGTTGAGTTCCTTTGTCCATGTATTGATTGAATTATTTGTTTTTATAGTATTAATTGTTTTGAATAATTTGTTTTTATAGTATTAAGTGTTTTGAGTTCTTATACATTCTGGAGACTAACACTCTATCTGAGGTGCAGGTGGTAAATATTTTATCCCATTTTGTTAACTCTCTCTTCATGTTCTTGATTGTTTCCTTTGCTGTGAAGAAGCTTTTAGTTTGATAGTGTCCCATTTATTGATTCTTGATTTTACCTCTTATGATGCTTTAGGCTTCTTATTAAGGAAGTCAGTTTCTAAGCTGACATGATGAAGGTTTGGGCCCACTTTTTCTAGGTATGGGACCTCTATCTGGTGCCTAAGTCTTTTATCTACTTTAAGTGGAGTTTTGTGCAGTGTGAGTAATAGAGGTCTAATTTCATTTTAATAATATGGATTTCCAGTTTTCCCAGTACCAATTTTGAGGGGGCTATATTTTCTCCAATATGTTTTTGGCACATTTTTCTGGTAGGAGATAACTGTATTTATGTGGGTTTATCTCTTTGTCTTCTATTCTGTAATATTGGTGTATCTGTCTGTTTTGGTGCCAATACCATGCCATTTTTTTGTTACTATGGTTCTGTAGTATAGTTTAAAGTCTGGTATTGTGTTGCCTCCTGCTTCACTCTTCTTGCTAAGGATCGCTTTGACTATTCTGGGTATTTTATTTTTCCAAATGAATTTTATAACTGCTTTTTTTGGTTCTATGAAGAAATCATTGGGATTTTAATAGGAATTGCATTAAATCTGTGTAATACTTTTGGTAGTATGGTCATTTTGACAATATTAATTTTGCCTATCCAAGAGCATGGGAGATCTTTCCATCTTCTAAGTTCTTCTTAAATTTCCTTTTTTAGTGTTCTCTAGTTTTCATTGTAGAGGTCTTTCACCTCTTTGATTAGATTGATTTTCAACTATTTTATATTTTGATACTATTGTGCAGGGGTACTTTTCATAATTTCTATCATTGGAGGCATCACTGATATATAGGAACTGATTTGATTTATGGGTGTTGTTACTTTGCTGAATTCTTTTGTGAGATTCAGAATTCTCCTGGTAGAGTTTTTGGGATTTTCTAAATATAGAATCATATTATTAGCAAGTAGTGATAGTTGAGTTGTTATTTTCCTATTGGCATCTCTTTATTTCTCCTGTGTAATTCCTGTGGGTAGAGATTCAAGAACAATGTTAAATAAAAGTGGTAAAAGAGAGCATTTTTTTCTTTTTTCAGTTATTAGAGGAAATTCTTTCATTTTTTTTCCATTCAGAATGATGATGGGCTTGGGATTATATAGATAGCTTTTACAATTTTTAGGTATATTCCTTACTATTGCTAATTTTTCTAGTGTTTTGAACATGAAGGGGTGTTGTATTTTGTAAAATGCTTTTTCTGCATCTATTGAAATGATGTCTTGTTTTTAAGGCTATTCATGTGATGAATTACTTTTATTGTGTATGTTGAACCAATCTTGCATCCTGGGATGAACTTCACTTTATTGAGGAGTTTGTATTTTTAATATGCTTTTGTATGCACTTTGTCTGAATTGTTGAGAATTTTTGTATATATATTTATCAGGGATATTGATCTGAAGTTTTTTTTCCTTGTTATATCTTTTTTTTTGATTTGGTATCACAATGATAATAGCTTCATACAATGATTTTGGAAGGGCTCTCTTCTTTTCTCTTTCATGAAATAATTTGAGGAGTAGTGGGGATAATTATTCCTTGAAGGTCTTGTAGAGCTTGCCTGGGAATCCATATGGGCCTGGGCTTTTACTAATTCATAAGCTTTTGATGGTCTTTATTTTAATGGCTTAAATTTGATCTGTTTAAATTGTGTATGTCCACATCAGTCAGTTTGGGTAAGTCATATGTCTCTAGCAATTATTTGATGTCTTTGAGATTTCCTGTTTTTGTATGTGGAGGGGTTAGCAGGGATTGAACTCAGGGGCACTAGAACACTGAGCCACATCCCCAGCCCTATTTTGTATTTGATTTGGAGACTGGGTTTCACTGAATTGCTTAACACCTTGCTGTTGCTTAGGCTGGCTTTGAACTCATGATCTTCCTGTCACAGCCTCCTGAGCTGCTGGAATTATAGGTATGAGTCACCACACCCAGTGAGATTTTCTATTTTATTAGAGTATAAATTTTCAAAATAGTTTCTGATTATCTTCTGTAATTCAATAGTGTCTGTCATGATATTTCCTTTTTCATCACAAATTTTAGTAATTTGAGTTTTCTCTCTTCATTAGGATGGGTAAGGGTTTATCAATTTTATTTATTTTTTAAAGAACCAATATTTTTTTCAATTTTTTGAAATGTTTCTTTTGTTTCAATGTTATTGATTTCAGCTCTGATTTTAATTACTTTCTGTCTTCTACTGCTCTTGGTGTTAATTTGTTTATCTTTTACTAGGGCTTTGGGATGTAGTATTAGGTCATTTATTCATTGAATTTCTATTATTTTAATAAATGAGTTCAATGCAGTGAACATCCATCTTAGCACTGCCTTCATAGTGTTCCAGAAATTTTGGTATATTATATTCAAATTCTCATTTACCTCTAAGAATTTTTTTTTATCTCCCCTTTGATATCTTCTGCTATCTACACATCATTCAATAGCATACTATTTAGTCTCCAGGTATTGAAATAGCTTCTTTTTTTAATTTTATCACCAATTTCAAATTTCAATTCATCGTGTTCTGATAGAATGTACAGTATTATCTTTATATTTTTGTATTTGCTAAGAGTTGTTGTGTGGCCTAAGATATGGTCTAATTTACAGAAGGATCTATGTGTTACTGAGAAGAAAGGGTATTCACTTGTTGATGGATGGAATATTCTATATATGTCTGTTAAGTCTAAATTATAGATTGTATTATTTAGTTCTATAGTTTCTTTGTATAGAAGATCTATCTAGTAGTGAGAGCAGTGTGTTAAAGTCAGTATTATTGTGTTGTGGTCTAATTGTTTCTTGAAATGAGAAGGGTTTGTTCAATATATGTAGATGTTCCATTGTTTGGGACATAAATATTTATAATTGTTATGTCTTGTTAATGTATAGTTCCCTTAAACAGCATGTAATGTCTTTCTTTGTCACTTCTGGTTAATTGTGACTTAAAGCCCACTTTATATGTTACTAGGATAGACACCCCTGCTTGTTTATATGATCCATGTGATTTTTTTTCATCCTTCCATCTTTTATCTTTGGATATCTTTTCCTAAGGTGGGTCTCTTTGAGACAACATATTGTTGGGTCTTTCTTTTTTTCAATCCAATCTTCCAGCCTATATCTTTTGATCAGTTTAAGCCATTAATGTTCAAATGTATATTGAAATATGATTTGTATTCCTAGTCATTTTTTTCTGGTTTATACTTTGAATTAGTTTCTCCTTTGATTGAATATTCCTTTATTGTAGCTCCTTCCTTTGCTGGTTCTCTATCTCTCTCACTTTCTTATTTTTTTTTTTCATTTCATATTCTAGGAATATTTTGCTGAGAATATTCTATAGTGCAGGCTCTCTAGTTGTAAATTCTTTTAACTTTTGTTCATCATAGAAGATTTTTATTTTATCTTCAAATCTGTAGCTTAATTTTGCTGGACTTAAAATTCTTTTTTTTTTTTTAAAAAACAAGACTTTTTATTGTCTTTTTTTGTTTGTTTGTTTGGTTTTTGTTTTTTTTTAATTGAAGTTTGCTTACTGGTCCTGCTTCCATGAATGGTCAATTCCAAGAGAAAAGGGAAGGGAACCAGCCAGCACAGGGAGGGATCATCTCCACAGTATTCCATTTATACACAGAACTAAACAGACAAGCACAGAGTCAATACTGTGGTTAGAAGTTGGCAGCCTGGGATGGGGGAGGAACAGGTGGGAAATAGGGGTGTCATTAAAAAAAATACAGCCCCCTCCAAACTGGGTGCCTGGGGGAAGACTTGGTCTGTTTCAACCCACGAGGAAACAGAAGATCAAAAGCAGTTTGGGAAGGCCAGAACTGTCAGGGATGGAGGGAGGAGGGTGGTCCAGGGGGTGGGGGAGCTGTTTGGCAACTGGGGTGAAGGGAATGCCCTCCCCCTGTGGGGATCCCTCCAGCCCCTCTGGTCTGGCAGGAAGGGGGCAGCCTGCAACCCCCTAGGGCAGGTCTGGGGCTGCCAGATGCTCCAGTTAGGGGGCTGGAGGGGGCTCACAAAGGCTTGCCCTCCAGAGAGATGACAGCAGTGCCCCCCATTTTTTCAGCCAGGTACAGTGGTGCTTGACCTCCTCATAGCAGTTTGCTTGTAATTCATGCTTGATTCTTTTTGATGGTGTCCTTGGAACTGGCATAGATCAGTTTGCTCTTAAGGGGTGCAGATTCAGGGGCCCAGAAAATAAACACCAGGTCCTCCTTCTTGCTCTCCTTGGTCTTGTAGGTCGCGTCACATAGGGCATAGCGGCAATCCTTGTCTGGCAGCAGCTTGACAAAAGTGGCCTGGGGATCATCCACAGTCTGGCCCACATCACCTACAAGGATCTCCTTGCCCTCCTCCAAGATGATGTTCTTCTTGTCCTCACTCAGGCAGAAGAGCACTGTCTTCTTACGTTTCTTCACTATCTCTGGTGTTGAAGACTTGTGTACCTTCATATCATTGAATACCTTGGTGACACCATCAGAGACAGTCACAGCAGAAGCCATGTTTCTAGAAGTGAAAGGAAGACTGCAAGAAGAGCCTGTGAAGATGAAAGCCGCCACAGCTGCTGCCGGGATCCAACTGAACCTGGATTTAAAATTTTTGATTGGCACATATTTTCTTTCTGAGATCAAAATTCTTAGCTTTGAGGGTCTGGATTGAGATATCATCAGAGATCTAAATTGATTTCCCACTAAACATAATATAATATTTTTCTCTCTCAGCTTTTAAAATTCTATTCTTATCCTATATGCTAGGCATTTTCATTATAATGTGCCTTGATGTGGGTCTGGTAATTTTGTATACTTGAGATACTATAAGCTTCTTATATTTGATTTTCCATTTATTCTTTAGGTTTGGGAAATTTTCTGATATTTCATTGAAAAGATTGTTCTTTTCCTTGGTTTGTATCTCTCTGCCTTTATCTATCCTGAAAAATCTTAACTTTTTTTTTCATGTTGTACCCTAATTCTTAGAAATTCTGTTCATCATTTTCTACCATATTCTCTGCATGGTTGACTTTATTTTCAAGATTATATATTTTATCTTTGATGCTTAGGGGTCTGTATTTCAAGGGTTCTAGTCTGTTGGTGATGCTTTCCATTGATTTTTTTGTTTGGTTTATTGATTCCTTCATTTTGAGCATTTATGTTTTTTTTTCTTTTTCAGAATCTATCTCATTATTGAAGTGATATTTTACCTCCTGAAGTTTATCTCTGATTTTACTCCTTGCATCATCCTCTATGTCACAGATAATTTTAACTATGTACATTTTAAACTTCTTCTCTTACATGTCTTCTACTGTGTTGTCAATGGATACTATTATTGGAACATCTTAGTTTGTTTGTGGCACTTTATTCCCTTGTTTGTTCATCTTGTTTTTAATGTCTGTCCATTTAGCCTTGTGGATCTGAATCAGTATAGCTTCTACCTTGTAGACTCACAGTGCCCCTGAAGGTTTCCAGTATCTCATGTTTAAGGGGGAGAAAAATAATAAGAATACCTGATGCAAACAATATATAGACTTAAACTTAATAGCTCCTATTTAGATTTTTATAGTTTGTCAAATTAAATAGAAATTATGTGTTCAATTATTGTCTGCAAATGTTTATAAGGAAGGAGGAGAGAAGATAGAAGTAAAAAATTATAGGAAGAAGGAAAGAGGAGTTAATAGAGATTGACTGTTAATAGGAGAAAAGAGAGAAGGAGAATCCAGGGAAACAGATAAGAAAGAAGTATATATATATATATATATATATATATATATATGAAATATTTAAAAATAAAAATAAAAGAATACACAATAAAACTATAATAAATTATTTAGACATCCCATTCCTCACTAAACTGATGCATGAAAAATACTTGATTTCAAAAATAATAAAAAAATATGAAAGAAGAAAAGGAAAAGAAAAGAAAAAAGAAAGGGGGAGATATCTGTGCACACTCGAACAATTTTTTCCACTAGAGTTCAAAAGTTTTTTAGCTTCCCTTCTCAACATTTAGGTGGTGTTGTCTGAAGTTTAATGTTAGTTCCACCCTCAAGACGGTTCGTGTTCTTAGGTTGAGAGTGTTAGTTCTGGAAGCAGAACTTGTAGAGGTGGGATGTAGGCTTAGTTGTACTCCAGTCTCTTGGTTTTTTTTTTTTTTATTAGTTGTTCAAGACAATACAATGATCTTGACATTTCATACATTTGCGCTAAAAGCATGCAATGGAGAAAGGATAACATCTTCAACAAATGGTGCTGGGAAAATTGGAAATCCATATGCAACAAAATGAAATTGAATCCCTTTCTCTCACCATGCACAAAAGTTAACTCAAAATGGATCAAAGAACTAGGAATCAAACCAGAGACTCTGCATCTAATAGAAGAAAAAGTTGGCTCTAATCTCCATCTCATGGAATTGGGCTCCAAATTCCTTAATAGGACACCTATAGCACAAGAGTTAAAACCAAGAATCAACAAATGGGACATATTCAAACTAAAAAGTTTTTTTCTCAGCAAGAGAAATAATAAGTAAGGTAAATAGGGTGCTCCAGTCTCTTCACTGGGAGCCTATTGTTCTAGAGATTTTAAGTCAGCCTACCTCCAAAGCCCAAAACTTGCTTGTTCATTTTGGAAGACTGCAGCCAGGAATTTCCTTTGGTTTCCACTCATGTGGTATAGGAGCCTGTTCTTAGCCCACTGCTCCACCTGCAGGCCCTGTGATTCCTGGTCTCTGATTCAGTATCCAGTCTTTCTCACCCCTGTACTTTTAAATTTCCAGTCAGGCACTGCTCTTCCAGTTGTTCCTGCAAAGAGCCAGACTGGAGGGGGAGGGTTAAACCAGGTGGGTTTCTAAAACCAGTATTCCCCTTTGTAAACTTGTCTTCATGCTTGATTTTCTTCTGGTCACTTAGGCACACTCTCTGTCACACAGAGTGGGTTTGACCAGCTCATTTTTCAGTCCATACTCAGGTCTGCCAGAAATAGGCTACTTGAACTGCCAGCCCCCATGCCATGGCTGCAAAATAGTTCTTTCTGCTGTCCTCCTTGCATGCCACTAAGAGGAATGGTGGCTTTCCTCTTGTATATGGATACGGTGTAGCACAACACACTGTAATTTCAAGAATTGTCTTTGATCTGTAAGCTCTCTGTACCCTAAGTCTTTCTGAGAATGGAGGTTCTTTTAATCCCTTTTTTTTTTTTTACTGTGCTCACATAGGGAATGTTCTGTTTTGTGAGTTTAGCTGCTGCTGCTGCTGCTTCTGGGGGGCTGGGGATCTTTCCCCTTATTTTTTTATACAAGATCTCCTGAGCCCCTGATTTGTTTTAATGTCCAGTATTAAATTCCATCAAAGTTCTCCCTATTCTTGATCATTCGGGTGATCTTGTTGAAAAGCTGCCTGTCTGCTTTTCTTGGTTCATGCCACAGACCCACCTGGGAAGTGACCCCTCTATTCCTTTATCTTCCTGTTATGTCTCTAATATATTTTTTTCCTGTAGTTTACACAAATAACTCGCCAGCGTGGTGACCGCGTGACCCCAATTGGAGAGGGGGCGGAGCGGAGCCGCCACCCGTGCCCGCAAGGTGGGCAGACCCGCGACCCAGTGGTACATGGGCGTGGTAGGAGGGGCAGGGCAGAGCCGCCGTTCACGCTTGCAAGGTAAACAGACCTGTGACAGCCTGGCGGGTCAGGCCCAGTGGCCTGCCAGTGTGGTACACACGTCACCCCAAC
>NW_026000057.1:19290143-19297376 GCF_001458135.2 Marmota marmota marmota | reverse complement strand
ACTCAGTGGTTTAAAACAGCACAGATTTAGGGGAGGGGAGAGGTGGGGAGGGGGGAGGGTGGAGGATGGGAAAGGCAGCGGAGCACAACAGACACTAGTATGGCAATATGTAAATCAATGGATGTGTAACTGGTGTGATTCTGCAATCTGTGTATGGGGTCAAGGTGGGAGTTCATAACCCACTTGAATCAAAGTGTGGAATATGATATGTCAAGAAATTTGTAATGTTTTGAACAACCCACAATAAAAAATTAAAAAAAAAATACTTGCAGATCTTTCTAAAGTTTGGGTGTATGTATGGCTGGCTAATACCTTATGCTGTCATAAATAAACAAAGCAAAGTCTTAAAAAAAAAAAGAACAGCTATGCAGGAGAGTGCCAATTATTTTTTATGGTCTTTTTCTTATGCATCCTACTTTTAGACTACGGGGAAAACAACTGGATCTGCAAACATCAAACTCACATTAGAGTTCTGCATTTTCTTCCAATTACTGTTTATTTGCCTAAAACTCTGGTGATTCATAACTCAATTTATGCATTGTTTACCAGCCTTTCTCTCATCATTCTAATTTATTCTCTAACCAACATCAATTGTTTTCATTCAGTTTACTTACTCCAGGTGCTAGGGATTGTTCCCCTTTTTGCTTTATTGGACATAGAATGAAATAACAAACTTAAGGATATTTTCCAGTTCACAGTTATTTCCCCTCACATGAGAGAGAGACTTGTACATATCTGAACGATTGTGAGATCTAATTTGTATTCCTCTTGTGCTGAGCAATTCCCTGCAGAGTCCTGAACAATCAGTTGTATATCACAGCACTAAGACTAGCAATACTCCACCCATATCTGACATTCATTTGATTATTTCAAAAATGTCCTTGTATCTCTTTCTATTCTTCTTGATGAAGAATAGACACAATTTGATTAATTGTGCTTCTGTTCTATGTGTTTGTTTTTCTCATTATTGTTTAGATTAGAAACAGAAGATGACTTAAATTTTACTCATCATTTTCTCTTGATTTTCCCTTTTGTGTGTGACATTCCCAAATATATTTAGATTCTGTCTAAACTTGTAACTTGTTGTGCCATTGATGAAATCATATATGTAAATAAAGTTAGTCATATGCATTATTAATATTTTGGGTAATATTCTCATGGGATAATTATCTCCTCCTTTAAATCAATAAAGATTATTAAATTGATAACAAAGTATAAATATATTTTTGTGGCTTTTTGGTCTTCTGTTTCTAGTTACATGTTAATAAATTTATTTAGCAGGAAAGATGTTTACTTCCCTTAAGAATTCCAAAAAATTTCAATATTTTTCTTACAAACATATGTCAATATTTAAACTAAAAAATATTAACTTTACTATATAATACCAATTAGTATTTATGAAGTGAATATGATTAATGTTATTTCACTGATTTAGCATATACTCTTAGAATATATACTAAATTAATACTCTAAAAATTATACATGAGTGTTTATTTGAAAATGCTAATTGTCCCTATATGTGGTCAGTTCATATAATGAAAATACATGAAAAATTGGAAAATACAACTTAGTCATTTAATAAAATCTAATGGGCAGTTACTTTGCATCTGATACTTGATGAAGTATTTGGAATGAGAAGATGATGTAACAATGACAAATATGAACAAGTAAATATTTTTCAACTATTATAATAAATGGTTTCATAAATTTCCAAAGAAACACATATATGAGCAAATAATTCTGCCTAACTAGAGTCATGGAAATTTGACCAGGGTTAAAATCTGAGGTATGCTGTAGAGAATATAAAGGATGGCCAGAAACAAAGACATGTAAGTCATCCAACATAACTTAGGTATTAGCTTCCTTGAGCCACCATAACAAAACATAACAAACCAGGTGGTTTAAAACAACAGAAACTGCACACAGAACATTTTGCTGGAAATATCAGCCTGAACTTTAAGAGACGGGAAGAGGCTGAAGTGATGGCATGAGATATAAATGATGGATGTGTCCTTTGGGTTAGCTGACATTGCTTGCTATGCAACATAGTAGCCACTAATCAACTTTTCGTTCTCTCTTCTTCCACTGTGGTCTCCCCAGCTTCTGGCAACTGAGCTATATCTAAAACAAAATAAACTTGAAAAACCAACCCCCTCAAAAACAAACAAACAAAAATTTATTTTTCCAGTTTTGAGATCAAGGCAAGGACATAACCCATTTGAAGCATCTAGAGGTGATGCCTTGCTTGTCTCATCTAGCAATAAATATTTCTGGAGTCCTTGATGTGCTTTTCCTTTAGGTTGTACTACACCAATGTCCTTCATGGGGCTTCTTCCCTCATATACTTTGTTTATTCTAATCTTCCTAATCTTTTTAGAGTACTGGACACTGGAACTAAAATGTACTCTAATCCAGTTCATTATAACTTGATTACATCTTCAAAGTTTTAATTTCCAAATCAAATTGTGTTCTTAGATACTGGGATTAGGATTTGAACATATTTCCAGATGATACAATTCAACTCACAACAAAGTTCCACCAAGGGGTCTTTGGAAACAAATTTAAAGCAATTGCCAAGACATACAAATAAGGAGGAAAATTATGAAATCAGCAAAGGTTTTAATCCAGATATCTACTGAAGTGCTAATTTTTGTTTTACAAAGTTGAATGTTAGACAGCTGTGGAAGATGAATTGGAAGGTGAGAATGCTCTGATGTCAGTAGAGAAGAACTACCAAAGACTGGCAAGAGGAGAGAGAGGGGGAAAAGAGAAAAAAATAAATAAAAAGATGTGCTTTTAGTGACAAAAAAGATTGTGTGGAGGGAGAAGAGAGGAGAAAGTGAACTTGATGCAAATATTGGTGGGCAGGTGATTCAGTGAAAAGTAATTTCACACACAGTAAGAGAAAATAAGAGGAGTCTTGGGACAGTGAATTAGGAAGAAGAAAGCTCATATGTTTCAGTTTTCTACAAGTAAACCTTGAAACTTGGGGAAGATATTAATGAAAATATGTTCCACTGGCAGCTGGCAATATTAGCCTGAATCTGAGAAACAGAGAGAGGCTAAAGTGATGGCATCAGATATAAATGATGAATGTGTCCTTTGGGTTAGATGACATTGCTTAGATTTATTCAAACAAGAAAAGGAGAAAACACTGTGTCAAATAAGGCATTAGTATAATTTTCATGAAGAAATCTGTATTTAAACTATTTTACAGTTTAAACTAGTTAAACTGTAAAAATTTAAATCACTTAAAACTAGGCAGGAATTAAAAATATCTCAATAAATGTTATCATTATAATCATCATCATCATTATTGCTCAGATAAAATATACTTAACTTTGTATAAGTCTGTCAGGAAATTGGGTTGCTAGACCATCATAATTTTAATGAAGCTTGTATTGTAAAGATGTATTAGATTTACAGAAAAATGTGGAGATAGTATAAAAAGTTTATATATTTTTTATTCAGACTTTAAAAAGTCTAATATTCATATGGTACATCTGTTACAATTTGTGAAACAATATTGTCACATTGTTACTAATTATATTCCATATTTTTTATTTTATAATTTCTTAGGTTTTTACCTAATATATTTTATAATTCCAGAATCCCATCCAGAATACCAAGTTATATTTAATAGCTATACCCCTGGGTTTCTCTTAACTGTGACAGTTTCTGACTTCCCTTGGTCTTGATGACCTCCTTGGCCAGTAGTAAAAATACTTGTCAGATATTTTGTACACAATGTTCAGTTGGGAATTTCCTCTTGTATTTCTTATGGATTATGGGGAAGAAGACCACAGAAATAACTTGCCATCTTCATTGCATCACACCAAAGATACATATTATAAACATGATTTTCACCTTTATTGTTGACTTTGCCTGACTGGATAGTATTGTCAAAATTTCTCCCCTGTAAAGTTAAATTTGCACCATCACCATGAACATCCTGAAAGAAAGTCACAATGCACATCCCATAGTGAAGGAGTGGAGAGTTTTGCTCCCCTCTTGATAACGGAGTATCCATAAAGAATTATTTGGAGTTGTTCTGTGTGGGACATTTATCTTTTCTCCCATGCTTACTTATTTATCTAATCATCATTGATATCAGTATGGAATCAATTATAGGGATTTTTTTAACAAGTTCTTTTGAAAAGCTCAGGGAACTGGTTGCTCATCTTGTATGATTCATTTTTATTGTTGTTGTTGTTCTAAAATCAACCATTTGCCAAGGATCCCTGATTCCTTCTATTTAAAACTAGCAATATAAACAGATTCTAGTAGGTAAGTAAGATTATTGCAATGGAGTGCCATTGTTTCTGAATTTTCTTCAGATGATAGAGCAAAAAAATATATATTTGTGTACATTTTCTGTGTTTATGCATATGCTTATAATATTTTCTACATAAACTTTATATAAAGCTAAGCATGAGTATTTGTTGATTTCTTTATCTTTAAACCATCACCACATATATTATTTTAGCTTCTCTTTTCCCATAACCTCCTAATCCAATAGCAAAATGCTCAGCTCCCATTATCCCTCATCCATTTATTTGTTTGTTAAATTCCAGGATTAATAAATGTACAACAGTATTAGAATTGTTAACCCATATCCCTGTGAAAAAACATTGTTATCCACTAGAGGGCAGAATTTATGTAAGTTCCTTTTGCTTTTACTCTAAAATTCTTCAATCATGTCAAATATTTTTTAGGTTAATACCTTTCACATTTTCAGTAAGCCCACTTTATATATTCATATAGAGTTTAATATTTTAGCAAGAAAACTTAAAATAATTATTAAATCCACCCACAATTTATATTTTATAAAGAAAAGGAAAAGAGAAAACATCATTCATCAATAGTTTTGAATAATAGCAGTTCTAAATGAACTACTTTGCAACATCAAAACACAGTTTCTAATGGTCTTATGAGATGTTCATTTAGTATTGTTTTAAAATTGTCTTTGTTGTGGTGAGAACATAGTTTTATAATTGCTTTACTTAAGTAGGATTATCCACATGATTTTTCAGAAAATTTAGGAAGACAATAGTGACATTTATTTTAAAATTTCTGTGCAACTATATTTCTAATATTATAATAGTTAAAAATAACAAACTAACAACTTGGAGTAAAGCAAACCAATTTGTAATGTCTTCCAGTAAATTCAATTTATCCTTTTGTTTATATTACCAATAAATATTTTAGAAAATTCAACAGACTGAATCTCTTGAGTTTACAATACCAAAACGCATCACACAACAACCCAATGTGTAGAAAAATCTTATCCTAATGAACAGTTTATGTAGTCGTAAATTGGAAACATGCTCTGTCATTTTATTATTTTTAATACATTTCAAATATGTTTTCTGTATGTTTGTTTTTTGGCACCAGGGATTAAACTCAGGCTAACTTTACCCCTGAGCTACACTTCTGGTCCTTTTTACTCTTCATTTTAAGAGAGGGTGTCACTAAGTTGCTGAGGTTGGCCTGGAACCTGCAACCCTCCTGCCTCAGCTCCTAATTACAGTAGATGAGAGCTACCATGCCTGGCTCAAATATTTTTTTAAAAGAATAATTTGAATTTAACGACAATAACAACTGAGGATTTGGGGCATACCACGGAATATGTTGTGGGGCAGGGACATTTATATCCCCAAGGCCATGCCCCCAGTAACCTACTTTTTCTTTTCTGTCTAAATTATCTTATTTTTATCGAGCACCTATTGTTTATCAGGCACAATGTTAAATTTTGGAAACACTATAAGTAAGACAAAATCTTGTTCTCGTGGAATTTATATTCTAGTGGTAGAGACAGAAAATATACAGGAAAACAACTTAAGTATCATCTCTTTATTTTTCTTGACAATGCATCTCAATTATTTTTTTTCTGTATTTCTATACTGATGATTTGTCTCAAAAAATTTCATGCTTACTTATACATTTTTTAAAAAGGAGAATTGTTGAAGGGATACAGCACTTTATTTTTGAACAAACAAAGAAAGAAAGATTTGGTGATATATCACTGCTATTTTCAGTATCATGAGGATGAAGGCAGTGATTAGTGATCTTAAGGAGAATTTGGTGGTTACTCCAGGAAAGCAGATTTGGATGCTACCTAAGCAACTGTTTTATTTAGTCAGCTATCTGAATACCTAGATTATAACTTCCCTATTGATATGGGTAGTCAGGCAAGTTTCAAGGAACTTCTGGACTGGTACAGTACAGGAATATTAAACTATCAAAATGTTTTATAAGGGTCTTCAAGGTTCTAAGAATCAATAAATTTTGTGTTTTGATCTGTATTTTTATGTATAAGTCATTCCCCATTACACTAGAAGCTAATTGTAAGAAGGATCCAACCTCCATTCCCCTCTTGTGTTTATTTTATTTATTTATTTTTTATTAGTTGCACATGACAATACAATGATCTTGACATATCATACATTTGAATCAAATGGGGTATAATTTCTCATTTTTCTGAGTGTACAGGTTGCAGAATCACATTGGTTATACAGACACGTACATACATACGGCAATACTAGTGTCTATTTTATTCTGCTGCCCTTTCTATTTTCCCTTCCCCTCCACTCCCCTCCCATCACTTCTCTCTACCCAATCTAATGTGACACATTTCTTTTTTTTTCTCACATCATCATACATGTATTCTGTATAACGATGAGGGGTCTCCTTCCCTCTTCCGTGCAATTCCCCTTCTCCCTCCCATTCCCTCCCACCTCTCTGCCCTATTTAGTGGTAATCTTCTTCTCATGCTCTTCCTCCCTACCCCATTTTGAGTCACCCCCCTTATATCAGAGAAGACATTCGGCATTTGTTTTTTAGGGTTTGGCTAACTTCACTTAGCATAATCTGCTCTAATGCCATCCATTTCCCTGCAAATGCCATGATCTTGTTATTTTTTAGTGCTGAGTAATATTCCATTGTGTGTAAATGCCACATTTTTTTTTATCCATTAATCTATTGAAGGGCATCTAGGTTGGTTCCACAGTCTAGCTATTGTGAATTGTGCTGATATAAACATTGATGTGGCTCTGTCCCTGTAGTATGATCTTTTTAGGTCTTTTGGGTATATAGTTCAAGAAGGGGAATAGCTGGGTCAAATGGTGGTTCCATTCCCAGCTTTCCAAAGAATCTCCATACTGCTTTCCAAATTGGCTGCACCAATTTGCAATCCCACCAGCAATGTATGAGTGTACCTACCCCCCCCCCCCC
>NW_026000057.1:19273299-19289231 GCF_001458135.2 Marmota marmota marmota | reverse complement strand
GTACCCCCCCCCCCCCATCCTTGCCATCACTTGTTGTTGTTTGACTTCATAATGGCTGCCAATCTTACTGGAGTGAGATGGTATCTTAGGGTGGTTTTGATTTGCATTTCTCTGACTGCTAGAGATGGTGAGCATTTTTTCATGTGTTTGTTGATTGATTGTATATCCTCCTCTGATAAGTATCTGTTCAGGTCCTTGGCCCATTTGTTGATTGGGTTATTTTTGTTGTTGTTGTTGTTGTTGTTATTTAACTTTTTGAGTTCTTTGTATACTCTAGAGATTAGAGCTCTATCTGAAGTGTGAGGGGTAAAAATTTGTTCGTAGAATGTAGGCTCTCTATTTACCTCACATATTATTTCTCTTGCTGAGAAAAAAACTTTTTAGTTTGAATTTGTCCCATTTGTTGATTCTTGGTTTTAACTCTTGTGCTATAGCTATCCTGTTAAGGAATTTGGGGCCTGACCCCAGGTAATTAAGATTAGGGCCAACTGTTTCTTCTATTAGACGCAGAGTCTCTGGTTTGATTCCTAGCTCCTTGATCCATTTTGAGTTAACTTTTTGTGCATGGTGAGAGAAAGGGATTCAATTCATTTTGTTGCATATGGATTTCCAGTTCTCCCAGCACCATTTGTTGAAGATGCTATCCTTCCTCCATTGCATGCTTTTAGCACTTTTGTCTAATATAAGGTAGTTGTAATTTTGTCGATTGGTCTCTGTGTTCTCTATTCTGTACCATTGGTCTACCAGCCTGTTTTGGTGCCAATACCATGCTGTTTTTGTTACTATTGCTCTGTAGTATAATTTAAAATCTGATATCACAATACCACCTGTTTCACTCTTCCTGCTTAGAATTGCTTTAGCTATCCTGGGTCTCTTATTTTTCCAGATGAATTTCATGATTGCTTTTTCTATTTCTGCAAGGAATGCCATTAGGATTTTGATTGGAATTACATTGAATCTGTAAAGTGGTTTTGGTAATATGGCCATTTTAATAATATTAATTCTGCCTATCCATGAGCAATGTATATTTTTCCATCTTCTAAGGTCTTCTTCTATTTCTCTCTTTAGGGTTCTATAGTTTTTGTTGTATAGAACTTTCATCTCTTATATTAGGTAGATTCCCAAGTATTTTTTTTTGAGGATATTGTGAATGGTGTAGTTGTCCTCATTTCCATTTCAGAGGATTTGTCACTGATATACAAGAGTGCCTTTGATTTATGGGTGTTGAAAGGTATAACAGCAAATCTACTTGGAAAATATTGACACAAGAAAAATAGTGTTACTGTGTCATTGATCTCTACTATTCTTATGGATTTAAATAATATCTATTCTGGGAAGACCAATATAAGCTCAAATTCTCCCCTGAACTCTATATTCATATATGCAATTGCTTATGCAATATTTTTAACAGGATACTACCTTAAATTTAGTAAGTACAAAACAGAACTCTACTCAGCCCTCTTTACATTAAAATCATATTGATTTAAATAAATATCAATATTGTCCCTCTAGAAGCATAGCCAAATCTTCAGTCATCTTTTTCTCTTCTCTCTTATAAAACCCATAAGAAAATTCAGTCGGATCTGTCATCAGCCACTATCTAACACTGTCTCTACTCATTTTTATGAACACCATGTTTGCAGCCATATGATCTTTCTCTGAACTTTGGTTTATGGTTTGTCATTCTTCTTCCTATATACCTTCAGTCTACAATCAACATAGTGGCCTGGCTGATATTGTATAGTGTAAATTATAATGTCATTACTTTTTGCTCCAAACTATCTAATCCCACCAGTAACACACTTGCAGTCAAAGCTAGGTTTGTTTAGCTTACTGCAAGCAAGAGAAGGTGTACATAAAAAGAAACCTGGGGAGTCTCAGTAAAACAGAACTTATAGGGAGGCACTCATTAGAAAATTATAAAGATTGGGTAAAGCAAAGTCTGTTATTGATTAAGTATTGTCAACAAAAAGAGGGCAGTTCATCAACTGGGCATCTCATTGTCTTTGTTCAGAAGGCAAGAATGGTGTGAGGGTGATAAGGAAGCAGCAATCACAAATAAGAAACTAAAATAACTGATTATTTTTATTTATTTTTTTTACTTTAGTGACAACATTTGTGATCATTTAAACAATGATGGACTTTTTCAGGATTACATTAATCCTAAATTTAGAATGTCAAAAAAAAATCAAGGCAAATGCAGAATATTTAAAAATTGTACAAAATTATGCCACAAGTCTTATAAAATTATTTTGGGTACAGGCATTCAAGTGGAGAATGGAAATTGTACAGTGTCTATGTAAGCATGTTTAGTGAAATTTTTCTTATTTAAGATAACAAATAAATCTAGGTATCTAAGTTTTAATTTTGAAAATATTATCATAATATAATATCCATTCATTCAATATAATTATTGTTTGCTATGAAAATAGCAAAAATCTAGTATTTTAAATATCCATATTTTTATATTGTAAAATGAATAACTTGGGTGGTCTCTTTCAGGGTTCCTAGGATAGAGTTTTCAACCTCTTTGAATGCTTCTATTTATGCTAATGAGGGGACTTATGGTGAGTACCTCATAGTTTTGAGGTGTTTTCTAGCTGTGTTGGCAAGAAATGTGGCTATGGTGTTTGTGTTTCAAGCCAGATGATATGAGCTTGACATCTGGGGAAGAAATGATGAATATTGATTCAACTGTCATGGGAGAAGAAGTATCTCTGAAGAAGGGTCTGAGAAGTTTCAGAAATCAACTCAAGAACAACAGGGTTCTTGGCTAACATGAACAAGAATTTCAGCAGGCACCAGTCAGAGACACAGACAGAGGTTTCTTCAGGAAGGTAGATAGACATTAAAGGGGAATGAGAGTCATATTGAGAGTGAGGAACATGTTCTGGGGGTTCCCAGCATTTTTTTTTAAAGGAAACTTGGTGAGGTTGGGCATGGGAAGGTAAACAGGAATAAATATCAGTCCATTCATCTCAAGAGAGTGTCTGATGGTCTGGTAAATCTCAGGATCCTTAGGTCAACATGATCAATAGTGATGGAAACTCTTAATTTATATACTTCTCAAGATATTGTATCTCTCCCTGAATAATTTATTTATTTGGGTTGTTAATTAAGAGGAAAAGGTAGATTTACAGATTTACAGATTTTCCAGGAATTTGGGAGTAAGTGGCCTGGAAAAAGAGACTGGTTTATGGAATAACAGATCTAGAAAAAATGCAAGAAAATTTTGAATTAAAACCTTATTTTCTTGTCCATCTTTTATGTCTCTTTTCTACTTGTTTCTTAATTCTCCTATCCTATCTCAAAATAACATGCAATATTGCAATCCATCAAGGTTACATAATGAAACTTCACTAAAAGCATTGGAAACTTAGTTAACTAAGTTCAGTTAACTTTTCTGGTTGGTGAACACTTTGATGTGCCAAGATAGATACATCCTCATTCTATGAATATTTATTACATTATATAATTTAGCCACAGGATATGTTCCAAACATTGTTACTGCTTTGTATTAAAAAATACACATGTATTTTTTCATGTACTACATAATCCATTATCATGTGTTAACTTTTTAAGTACCTGAAAGTAAAAAAAAAAAAAACAACTTTAAATCATAAGAGCTTAAATGATTACTCATGCACATTTGAACCACTGATTTTAGTTCTTAATAATTACTAATTAAATGTGTGTGTTTTAATAAATGAATAACCTCATTTTTAATCTTTACTTAATTCTAATGCACTAAAATTGGTAGATTAATGATATATACATTTGCAATCCATTAATAAGTGTAACTCACAGAATTATCAGACAAAGAAAAGGGGAAAATAACAGATTCATAAAAGATGCTTGCATTACAATAAACCTGGGAGCATGAGGAGCTGAAATAAGGCCTTTAACATGTCAAATAAAACACCATCTCAGAAAGATCAATATGAGCAAAACACTCATTAGGTGAAATAAAATCCTTGTGTAAACAACTTTAAATAAAAGAGAACGGCATTAAAAAACAAGGAAAGAAAAGTTCAATCACTTTCCTACATACATCACCACGATTCAGTTTTCCTCCTGATCAAAATGAATATATTGTTCTCAACTTTATTTTTTCCACTCTGAAGAATTTATTTATATAAGTAGTTAAAACTTACTTCATTTCTCTGAGCCACTTCATTTTCCAGAGTCAACAGTTCTTAGATTATGTTTTTGTTTTTTTCTTACGGCTTTATTAAGATACAATTTACATATGATAAAATGCTTCATTTTAAAGTGTACAGTTAAAGTGTTTTTGAGTATGTATATTCAGAGCTGTGCAACCATCATCACACTCCAATTTTAGATATTGTCTTCAGTCTATAAAGAAATTTTGTATATAAGAGCAGTCTGTCCTTATTTTCCCCTATCCTAATACTTGGCAACCACTAATATATTTTCTATCTCTGCAGACTTTTCTACTCTAGGTATATATTTGCGCTTTTAATATGTATATATGTGTAGCATATAATTGTATATGCTCTTTGGCTATTAGTTTCTTTCACTTAGCATTCTTTCAACATTGTTGCATACTCAAATCTTAATTCTTTTTTTTATTGGAAATAATATTCTATTAGAAGGATGTACTACATTTTCTTTATTAATAAGTTATGAACAATTGCTTTGATACCATTTTCAGATTATTATAAAAAATAAATAATGCTTATTTAAACAGTTGTGTATGAATGTTTACCTGTGCATATTTTTAATTACCTTGTTTACATACTTAGGAGTAAAACTGATGGATCATTTGGTGACATTATATTGAACTTTTTGAGTAATTGTTAAACTATTTTTCAAAGTGATTGAGCATATTATTTTTTTATCAGCAATGTATGAGGTTTCTACTTTCTTCACAAAGTTGCAACACTTGTGGTATAGTTTTTTAGAAACAAATAACTCATCCTATTATGTAGAAAATGTTACCTTAGGTAACTTAGTGGTACCTAGTGACTAATTATATTGAGTGCCTTTTTATGTGCCTAAATGTTATTTTCTGTTTTGGAGAAAAGTCTACTTATATGTTTTGCTCATTTGTTTTAGCTGGATTGTCTTTAATTTTTGAGCTGTAAGTTTTTTTTTCAAATATTTAAGGTATGAAATTCATAATAGATATATGATGTACGAATATTTTTTTCCACTATGTGGGTTTTATATTTATTTACTTTCATCTTTTAAAGGCAATTTCTTTTACATTTGATGAAGTTAAATTGATCTATGTATTTGTCACTTGTACTTTGGTTTCTTTACTAAGATCCAATTGCTTTAGCTTCTACATTTTAATTTAATTTTTACATGAAAGAAAATATGGATCTAGCTTCATTTTTTACACATATAAACATACAGTCGCTGAGAATTATTTCTTAAAGGGAATAGTATTCCCATTATGAATTACCCAATTACCCCAGCTAAAAATAAACAGATGTTAATTGTAAGAATTTAATTATTGATTTTCAATAGTGTTTCACTGATTTATATTTCAGTTCTTAATCCACAGTTACATGGTCTTGACTACTATGACTTTATAGTGAACTTTGTTATCAAGAAATACAAAATAGTTGTGTTTCTAAAAAGAAGAAAATATAGGGCCAACACTTCATCTTGTCAGTTTAGGAACCAAATTTCACAACAAGACTTCTAAAGCACAAGAAGTAAAATTAAGAATCAATAAACAGGATGTTATCAAACTAAAAGCTTCTTATTTTTCTCTTGTCACCAACTTACAATTATAGTCTTTAATTTCTATTCACTAATGTTAATTCTACACATCTGGACCTATGTATCATTCTTTTATGTTGAGAATATAGAGTTTGGGAAGTGTGGAAATACTGGAATAAGTGTGTAGTATGAAAATTTAAAAGGCTGTTCTTTAAATTTTCCCTCCTGGTTACATTGGTGGAAATATTTTCAGTGACAAATACAAAAGGAAGAAAAATAGTTTCATTGTTCTGCCAACAAATAGGAAAGCTCATAAAAATGACCTGAAAAAAGTTTACCTTTTTAACATTTTATAGTTTTAACAACACATAGGCATGTGAGAGTCACAATTACTTCTAAAGAACTGATAATTTTTGTACACCATGTTTGTTAAATTACAATTTTCCCTGTACACAATCAAAAGAAAAAAAATACCTTTTCATTATTTGGCAGATAATTAATGTTTTGTGTTTAGAAATTAGAATGATAATATATTTGAGAAATTTTCCTGAAAGCTGTTTAGTAGAATTTTCCAAATAGATATATCAGTATTTAAAAAAAAATTACAGTAAAACTTTAATTCATCTCAGTATGATACTTTTCATATCCAGAAAAAAAAACCTTGTACACAGTGCTTTTAAAATGGTGCATTACTTTTTGACACACTAATTCTATTTCTATCAGTAGTATAAATATATCCCTCTAAAATTACAAAAATGGTGACAGGCATGATTATTGCTTTGCAACATTGTATGGAATTGCAAAATATGGAAAGCAATCTAAATGCCCATTCATAGCAAATGGTTGAGTAAGCTTTTCTACATACTCACACTAAGCACTGTGCAGTTTGAAATGGAGTGAGGAAGATTTTTGTGATGTGACATCCAGTGATTTCCAGGACATGTTGTTAAGTGAAAAAATAAAATCAGAATATATAGTCTACTCTTTCATATTAGAATAAATTAAATGTAAAAACAAATGGTGGACATTTAGGTTGTTTTGAGGGTTTGGCTATTGTGAATAATGCTGCAATAAACTTGGGTGTGGAGATATCTCTTCAAGATCCTGCTTCAAATTACTTTGCTTCAAATTATGTTCAGGTATATGATTAGTAAATCTTATGCTAATTCAATTTTTAATTTTTTGAGAAACTAACATACTTATTTATCCTGGATGTACCATTTTACATTCTCACCAACAAAATAAAAGGGTTCCAAATCTTTTCATATCCTTGCTAATATTTGCTATCTCTTAAAAATATAACAGCCAATCTAATTGGTGTGAAGTGATAAAGTATTCATTATAACTTTAATTTTCATTTCCATGGTGATTCAGAAGATCAAGTAATTTTTATGCATATGTCATAATTTGTATATTTTATTTGGGAAATGTCTGTTCATGTCTTTTACTCATTCCGATATTTTATTCATTTTTCTATTAATTTATGAAGTGCCTTATATATTTGGTATGCTATTTCCTTTGATTTGTAAATACTTTCTCCCATCTCATAGAATACTTTACACTCTTGATTTTCTTTTGTTGTAAAGAAGCATTTAAGTTTTATGTGGTTTCACTTTTCTAATTTTGCTTTTATTGCTCAAATTTTGATATCATGTCCAAGAATTCAGTTCACAAAAGACAAGATATAGAAACAATCTAAAAGTATACCAACAAATGAATGGATTAATCAATTGTAATGAGGACATATAGTGGAATATTATGCCACCTTAAAGAAAGAAGACATTTTTTCCATGTTTGGAAATGTGGATAAACCTGAGGACATTATGTTGATTGCATAATAAGCTAGTCACACATACACAAATACTTAATGTTTGCACTTGCATAAAGGACCTAAAGTAGTCATACTCATAGGAACAGCAGATTATGGATTGCTGGGACCTGAGGAAGAGGAATAAATGGGGATTTACTGTTCAGTGAATATAAGATTTTGGTGCTGCTAAAAGTTCTAGAGATCTGCTGTACATTATTGTTTCTACAGATGACAAACACCATAGTGCGCACTTAAAAATTTGAAAAATAAGTGGATCTAATTTAAATGTTTTATTACAATTAAAAAACACTTTTACTCAATTGTGAAAAAAATTAATAAATGAAAATATAAATGAGAAACTAAGAATTTTTATCCATTAAGAATTATTAGAAAATGGAAAGAAAGAGGGACAAATGGCAACACAGTAGCAAAGATGAGGAGAAAGCAACATTTTTCTCATTATATCTTTTTTGTAGAGTTCTACCTCAGAATCTTAGTAAGGTTTTATACATGCTTCACATACTCCAAATAAAAGCCATTCAAACCCACCACAATATGGAAAGATTTAAAATGGGATACAATCCCTCACAAATGAATCTAACCTTAAAATAAATAAGTAACATGACCACAATGAAGGAGTTGGGAAAAGGAAGGAACTAAAGCTAAAGATAGTATTTTCAAGACTCTATGGTAAAGCTTAAACACAACCTAATTATAAATACTGCAATTTCATTGGTAAAGATATTCATATTTCTAAAATAATCATGTACACACTAGAATTGAGCAAATAAGTAAAAATACTGAATATAACAATTAGGCTCACAATATTATGGAAATTACAATATTAGATCAAAAAAAAGGAGGGAGTGGGGTAAAATTAACCCTGTGGAGTTGAATTGGTATCCAAGATGTCACTATGTGTGCCTTGATCTGGATAGATAGATAATAGCTAGATAAAGGAAAGAATAAATATGTATATGAACAAACAAATATAGAATTATAGATGTGTGGATATGTGTGGGTTAATATATATGATAAATTTCCTAGTCTTAACAGTGAGAGGAAATTGAAGTGAAATTTCTCATAGCCAAAGTCATGTTTAAAGCCTATTCTTGGTTTATAAATTGTGTTCTTAAAAAAAAAAGAAGAAGAAGAAGAAAAGAAAATCTTACAAATCTTGCAGAATACATTGATTATAAAGCAGGGGAGAAAAACTATCACATGAATATGAAACTTATTTTGGTGTCACATGAAAGGAAGTACTAGAGAGGGAGGGAGAGAGAGAGGGAAGAAGGAAAGTATGAAAGATGGAAGGAAGGAAGATGTATGGAAGGAATTAAGGGGAAGAAAGAAAAATTATTAAAAGAACACAGGAACTAATTTGAAAGAGTCTTTATTGGCTAATGGTGGAAGAGTTTGTCACTGTAACATAATTAAATACTAATGGTTTTAGATTATAATGGATACAATAAAATACATATGCATATGTCCATACTGACAGTAAATAAATGCACAGGGAGAAAGCTCTCACTTATACTAGAATTATAGTTAACAAATGTAGAACAAAAAAGGATTAAAAAATCATGATGATACCAAAATTTCAGTTACAACTAAAGACAAGATCCAACTATGGATAGTACTATTAATAATTAATACTTTAAAGAAAAATTCAAATTTATAATGGCAAAGTATCTCCCTCAAGAAGTTTATTAAATAAACAGGGAGTCACTTCAGAACAAATAAACAAAACAAAACCACATTAGCACAGTGATTGAGGTCAATTTACCAGTAATAGTATGAACAGAGGATCCCTGACTTAGAATCGTTCCACTTAACGATAGAAAATAAACTCTTAATTCTGAATTTTGAGTTTTTCTCATAGTAACAGTATACAGTATGATTCTCATGATACTGCACAGAAGAAGCAAGCTACCAAGAGATCAGGAAGTAATCAATGGATGCACTACAGTATAGAGTGCTGCTAAGTTATGGTAAGTTAAGTGTAGTAAATGTATTTTTGACTTACAGTAATTTCAACTCTCTATGGGATTATTACAATGTAATCCTATCACAAATAAAGTAACATCTCCAGTGACATCTTAAACCTCATAATATGGTGCATAGAGATGATGCAATATATTCCTGGTGTTCATATCCAAAATGCATAACCTCACTGCATCATGGAAAAAATATCAAACAAACCCAAATCAAAGAACATTGATTAAAATAATACACTGTTCAAAAGTTTAAAAAAGGAAAGACAACAGGAGACTGGGAAATATTATAGACTACAGGAAGCACAGGAATGTGTGATTCTGATAGAATTCTAGAATGGAAAAAAGGATGGTAAATAAACTGATGAAATTCAAACAATGTTTTTGTTTTGTTATTAACTCTAATATCTAATGTTAATTAACTCCAATGTTAGTTATTTAGTTCTAATAATTGTACTATAATTATTTCAATGTTAGTAGATAATTGGTAAAGTATATGTGAAAACTTTTTCACTATTATATTATTCTTCCATAAGTATAAAATTAATTCAAAATGTCAAGTTAAAAAATAAAATCAATTGGGGCTGGGGATGTGGCTCAAGCAGTAATGTGCTCACCTGGCATGCACAGGGCACGGGGTTCAATCCTCAGCACCACATAAAATAAAGATGTTGTGTACACCGAAAACTGAAAAATAAATATTTAAAAATTCTCTCTCTCTCTCTCTCTCTCTCTCTCTCTTTCTCTCTCTCTCTCTCTCTCCCCTCTGTCTCTCTCTTAAAAAAAAGAAAAGAAAAAATTAAAATCACTAGACTAAATTACATAGCTAGACAAATGATAGATTAGTGGATATCTGTAGAGTTTAGAACAAAGAAAACACAAATCTAGGGAGGAAATTGCATTTACCATGATGTTATTTGCTGTCTCCATGTAGCCTAAAGCCATGTCTTTAATGAAGTCTTACTTAAATGGCACAGAATAGCCTGAGTAAACCTCCAAACCAGGGAAAAGGTCAGACATGATATCTTTAATCAAAGGTTACACATCTAGTGGGAATAGTGGGAATGCTAGATAATTTCTCAGAATGTATCTGGGACACTGGAAAGCTCTAACTTTGTTTTGGGGTGGTTGAAAAGTAGAAAAACCACAAAATGAAAATATAAATAACACACATTAAAAAAAAGGAAAAACAGATTTTTCACAATAGACCTCATAACTAATAGAAATGTGATCCTGGGTTGATGGTATTCAAAGCTTATGGCACAACCAGATACTTAAAAAAAAAAATGGACCTGAAAGAACTTCCAATGATCAATATACATAGACCACACTTAAAAACAAAGCCTCCCCCCCAAAAAAAACCTTACAAATAAACAGAATTGAATAAAAGTCAGCAGATAAACTCGCAGAATATATCTTAAAAATGTATTTGATTTGTTTTAAAGACATTAAATAAAAATAGATATAAAAAGTGACAAGAGTATTTTGAAAAAACTAACCAGATAGAACTGTATGAAACTATAATAAAAATGAAAATAAATACTTGAGACATGAATCCAGAAGATTAGAGGAAGTGATAACTAATAAACTGGAAGAAATTGCACAAAAATAAAGATGATGTGATTTGTGCATAACCAAAAATGAGTTTAAGCAAAACCACCAAAATATTGCATAGTTTATGAAATATAATGATTAAAAAGTGAAGTACAGCTGTGGCATGTAGTTGGAATAGAAGACTATAAAATTGAAAAGAATCCTATTTATGTGGACTACCACGTAACTCAAAAGTGAAGAAAAACATCACAGTAGTAACCACAGAAGTGGGATGGATGGACAGAGTATAAAAATCATTTTGAAAAAGGCACATGAGAGTTTGATGGTCCATTAGTGAGGTTTTAGTAGCATTTTTTTTTTCTGATTTTTTTAGTTTTAATGAAACTATAAAAATTGGTGGGCACTTTTAAAAATTAAAAAGTATTTAAAATTACACTAGATTATCTTCTTTTTGGAAACTACTAAGTATTAAGTGTCCAAAAATTTACAATAGTTTTTAGCAATTAAGAATATTTGGATAGAATAAACAATAAGGGCATAACAATCATAGTACATTAATAGGTGAAAAAGACTACAAAATGTCAAAAAAGAGAAACTAATCATTAGTTCTCATGTCATGTCTTATATAGCCACATAACTAGATGTTAGCCACTAACTAAAGTACTAAGGATAAAATATGAATAAGATAAAGTCCCCATTCTCAGAAAACTAAGGAACTTAGATGGGAAAGTTTACACATAGACTGAATACATAACAAAACATATGAATACTGTGTAACTCTCAACAAAATGCTAACCTAGTATGACGCATTTTGTCATGTATCTCTCATCTTTCTAGCATTCAGCTGTGATCAAGTCATTGATACAGAGATGTCAGTGTTTTAATATATGTATTTTATACACATTCACTCTGTAAATAAGCAACTTTTAATGTGTCTTTACTGAGAAAATTTTTTTATAAATTCACTAAAAATATTTTGGATGTGAAAAAAACAATCTTATGCACTTCCTTGACAACAGTTCATATACAGTATCACTTTGATATGTTCTGGTATAAGCTATTTAAATCTGTACTTTCCTTTTACATTACTAAATAATATTGGAAATAGGCATTTTTATTTCATACACTTTGAAACAACTCATTGCTAACATCACTCACTAAAGAAAAGAAACAGAGATTTTATATTATATGAGTATCATATTGTTTCCAGACCAAATGTGAAGAGATTAATCCATCTTAAAATATTTATTTAGAAAAATTAAACTTTTAAGCTGGACATAGTGGTGCAGACTGTAATTTCAGCAACTTGTGAGGCTAAAATAGAAGAATCACAAGTTTAAGCACAGCCTCAGCAACTTACAGAGGCCCCCAGTAACTTAGTGAGACCCTGTATCAAAATAAAAAAGGGGTGGGTATTTAATTCACTGGTAAAGTGTCCTTTCATTCAATTCCAAATTCAAATAAAATAAAATAGCATTTAAGAAATATTTAATATAGTCAGAACCTATTTTGTATAGTAGCAGGGGATTATAAAAATGACCATTGGAGCAAAGCCACATACAGGAATCTTAATAATCAACATGAGAAATTATGACTCGGTTATGACCTTGAAATTTTTAATCAAAATCTTAAAAATTCTTCTTTGGTCACTTATGATAAATGTACTGGAAAATGAAAAAAGAAACATAATTATTTATTCATACTTTAAAATATAACCAGAGACGTGAAAAATTGTGCTCTACATGTGTACTATGAATTGAAATGGTTATAATAAATTAGAGTAAATAAGTGATTTTTAAAAAAGAAATGCAAAAATGTAAAAAAAAAAAAATTCAAAGCCAGCCTCAGTGACTTAGTGAGGCCTTAAGCAATTTAGCCAGACCCCATCTCCAGTTAATAATATAAAAAGGGCTGGGGATATGGCTCAGTGGTTAAGTTTCTCTGGGTTCAATTCCTGGTACCAAAAAAGAAAGAAAGAAAGACAGAAAGAAGGAAGGAAGGAAGGAAGGAAGGAAGGAAGGAAGGAAGGAAGGAAGGAAGGAAAAAAAACATTGTAATTGGAATGGCCTTTGTAAATTGTATTTGAAAAAAATAAAGGAAAATAAAGTTACATAATATAACACTGAAAACTAACATTGTATATTTCTTTGTAAAAAATGTCAAGAATAACATCAGCCTCGTTGGTTTCCTCTTCATTGTATCACACAGTGTAAAACAAGTCTGTCTCATTTGCTTTTCTGTTTGAATCAGTTTCTAACACCTTGTCCCTTGTGTTTTTACTGTTATGAAATATCTCCTAGAGTTCCCTTATCATGGAGGTTCTCATCCTCTGGGATGTCCCCATCCTTTTCTTCGCTGTGCATTTCCTAATTATGTCAACATGATGACTAGGACTGTTTTTCTGGCTTCTCATCTACAGTCACTTGAAAGCTGGCACTACTGACACCCCTAACCCAGCTATTTCTGCCGAAGTTTCACTTTTGTTCAATTTGAATTTCCTTACCAGCATTTGTCACTTTTCATTGTTATGATAAACTTTCATCATAGATGGCCACTCCCTTTTTCTTTATCCACTTCAGGAAAATGTCACATGGGTTTATCATTGAGTAAATAGAAGGCAACACAACTAAGTGCTTTCTAGTGTGTGACCTAAATTTAACAGAAGAACAGAGACAAATCCCTATAAAAGTTTGAAAACAAGTGACATGATATATATCTGTTATTTCCTTAATGTTTTGCTTACTGAGGATTTGACGGTGAAATATGAACTTCACACAATTATTGAGAGCTAATAGTCCATAGTAATTGAAAATCAAGTCATGCTGTTGAGACTTATATACCTAAACTCTGGTAACTAAAATTCATGCAAATTGGAAAATGAAAAAAAAAAAAAGCTGTTGTTTCTACAAAACAAAGTATATGAGATGGATAAAAATGTTATTTTTTATGAACACTTTCCAAAAAGGACTAATAAACAAGATATCCATAGAATCTTGTTGAGACAGCTACAAAAAATGTGGCTTTGTGTGTCTATAAAGTTTAAAACATTCATTTCAAAGCCTGAATATAGTTAATATTATGTCCTTTGATCACCTTTTAATGTAATAATATTATTTCAGTTAGTATCCAATATTACTAAAAATAGCAAGCACCCAAATTTTAACAAAGAAGTGAATTGACTTGAGAAGAATGAGTATTCTGTTGTTGGCTGGAAAGTTTTCAATATGTCTCTTAGCTCCAATAAGAAACAAAGTTCAATGATTTCTTATTGAATTTCAGCCTGGATGGTCTATCTGTTGCTGAAAGTAAGGAATTAAAATGCTCTACTATTATTGCTTCGTAGTCTGTTTCCCTCCAGTCACTTACTTTTGCTTTATATACTTACATGCTCATATGTTGGGTGCATGTATGTTTACAAATATGTTTATATCCTTTGGACTAATTGTCCTCTCTTTTTTTAAAGTACATAATTATATTGTTTGTTTTGACAGTTTTTGACCTATAATCTAATTGTCTGAAATAAGTATAGCTGTTCCTGTTCTCTTTGGGTTCCCATTTTCGTGGCATATACTTTTCATCCCTCACTTTCAGCGTATAAATGTCCTTGAAGGTAAAGTGAATCTATTTCAGGTGGCACACAGTTGGATCATGTTATTTTATCCATTTAGTCATGTTAGTACCTTTTCATTACAGAATATACTACATATACATTTAACATAATTATTAATAGGGACTTGTACCATTTTATCAATTGTTTTCTGATTATTTTATAGATATTTTTTTCCTTTGTTCCCACTGTCCTCTCTTGCTTTTTTCCTATTATTTATTTATCTATTTATTTATTTTTAATTCTTCTTAAGTTCTTGGGATTAGACAGGCCTTTGCCTGATAGATGAATGTTCTACATGGAGTTATATTCCAAGCCATTTTTAAAATTTTGAGACAGGTGCTCTTTAAATTGCTAAGGTTGGCCTCAAACTTGCTATTCTCCTGTCTCAGCCTCTTGATTAGCTGTGATTTCTGACTTGCACCACCACACCTGCCTCTTTCAGGATGTTCTATGCTTACATAACACACATAAACACATAATATTGTTTAAAAAACAAAATTGGGATTATAAAATACTGGACATTGTACTTGTCTTCTAGCAGTTCATAGATAGTTTTCCAAGTCAATTAAATCAAAGTCAGTCATTTTGTTGCTGCACAAATCTTCATTTAATTGATATTCTTATAGGCTGAATTATGTGCTTCAAAACATTCATTGAGCCCTAACCTCATTATGACTGTATTTGGCCTTGAAGGAGGTAATTATGGTTAAATGAGATCAAACACGGGGCCCTATCAGGTTGGAGTAGTGTCCTTTATAAGAAAGGGAAGGTCCAGACACCGGTCAGACCACAGAGGAGGCCAGCGGCCACCATATTGGAGAGCTGACATCACCATCCCTGTTTTCCACTGATAGCAGCTCATTCAGCCATAGAACAGGTAATTTCAGGCTGCCATTCGCCTGCGGCTTGCAGACAGATTACTCAGGCTCAGTGCCTGAGTGCTTCTTGGAGCCTGCTCTTATCAGAGCATACACCGAGCACAGAGCGGCCGAGTTCCGGCTCCCGGAGCTGCCCTGGCCCAGGGCTAAGGAGCCCGCAGAAACTGCTTCTCAGTCCGGGTCCTGCTGAGGACCGGTCAGGAATCACCCGTTGCTTTGGTTACCCGGCAAAGGGAACGAAATGCTGCCATTCGCATAGGATACCAACATGGCAGAGATCTGATGTCATCAGAAAGCGGCGGAGGAGAGAACTTCATCAATACCAGCTGCGATAGAAACAGTTGGTCTCCTGGTAGGGAGGGTGAGGCACAGACACCCGAGTCTCTCTCGAT
>NW_026000057.1:19260858-19269780 GCF_001458135.2 Marmota marmota marmota | reverse complement strand
AGATTGGCAGCCATTATGAAGTCAAACAACAACAAGTGCTGGCGAGGATGTGGGGAAAAGGGTACACTTGTACATTGCTGGTGGGACTGCAAATTGGTGCAGCCAATTTGGAAAGCAGTATGGAGATTTCTTGGAAAGCTGGGAATGGAGCCACCATTTGACCCAGCTCTTCCCCTTCTCGGTCTATTCCCTAAAGACCTAAAAAGAGCATGCTACAGGGACACTGCTACATCGATGTTCATAGCAGCAAAATTCACAATAGCAAGACTGTGGAACCAACCTAGATGCCCTTCAATAGACGAATGGATAAAAATAATGTGGCATTTATACACAATGGAGTATTACTCTGCATTAAAAAATGACAAAATCATAGAATTTACAGGGAAATGGATGGCATTAGAGCAGATTATGCTAAGTGAAGCTAGCCAATCCCTAAAAAACAAATGCCTAATGTCTTCTTTGATATAAGGAGAGTAAATAAGAACAGAGTAGGGTCGAAGAGCATGAGAAGAAGATTAACATTAAACAGGGATGAGAGGTGGGAGGGAAAGGGAGAGAGAAGGGGAAATTGCATGGAAATGGAAGGAGACCCTCAGGGTTATACAAAAGTACATACAAGAGGAAGTGAGGGGAAAGGGAAAAATAATACAAGGGGGAGAAATGAATGACAGTAGAGGGGGCAGAGAGAGAAGAGGGGAGGGGAGGGGAGGGGGATAGTAGAGGATAGGAAAGGCAGCAGAATACAACAGACACTAATATGGCAATATGTAAATCAATGGATGTGTAACTGATGTGATTCTGCAATCTCTATATGGGGTAAAAATGGGAGTTCATAACCCACTTGAATCAAAGTGTGAAATATGATATATCAAGAAATTTGTAATGTTTTGAACAACCAACAATAAAAAATTAAAAAAAAATAAAAAAAAAAAAGAAAGGGAAGGTCCAGGTAGCATATGCCGGTAATTCCAGCTATGTGGGAGGCTGGCAAGTTGGAAGCCATCATGGGCAACATAGAGACCCTGTCACTTATAAGAGAAACACTGGGAGTATACCTCAGCAGTAAAGCACATGGTTGAGGCCCTTAAATTGATTCTCAGTATTCAAAAAATTAAAAAAAAATTCTTATTAAGATCTTATTCCTGACTCTATTTTTTCTTTTCTAGGTTCTCTGAAGACTTCACATTAATCTAATCCTTTGGTGACACTGGAGTACTTTGTGTATCCTAAAGATTTTATTATTTATTTTACCTGGATGCCCTTGCTAACAGGATTCTTTGATTTTATCATTTAGTAGTAGCCACTCAATCCCCTGAACCCCTGTAGTAATTTATGCCTTCTCTCCATCATTTCATTCTTTTGACTTCATTAAATTTTGTCTGACATCATCTCTACTAGATGCTAAGTAAACTCCTTGAGGGCAAGTCTTTAATCCCTGCTTAGCAAATGACAAAGAGCATGCTCAAATATCTGCTCAGGGATCTCTTTATATCTCACATAAAACAGAGCCAGGTCCTGTTTCAAGTGGTAATAACAATTTGAATAAATAAATTATGTTCCACTTCTATCCATATCCCTCTGACAATGTAAAGAAAAAGAAGACCAAATACACTTATTTTTTTTCTTTTTCTATGAGATTGGGTCTCACTACTTTGCCCAAGATGGCCTCGAACCATTTGCAATCCTCCTGCCTCAACCTCTCCAGAAGCTCAATTATAGAGACATACTACAGTGACTGGAAAAGAAACACATATAAATGGGCAATAGAACTAAAAAGACAGTTATCAAAAGAAGATATATAAAGGGTTAAAATATGTGAAAAAAATGTTCAACATCTGCAGCAATTGCAGAAATGCAAATTAAAATTGCATTGAGATTTCATCTCACTGAAGTCAAAATGGCAATTATCAAGAATACAAATTATAATAAATGTTGGTGAGGACATGGGGGAAAGGGTATACTCATACATTGTTGGTGGGACTGCAAACTAGTACAACCACTCTGGAAAGCAGTATGGAGATTACTAAAAAAAAAACTAGGAATGGAACATACATATGACCTATCTGCCCCATTACTTGGGATATTTTCAAAAGATTTAAAATCAGCATACTATAGTGATACAGGCACATAAATGTTTATAGCAGCATAATTCACAATAGCCAAGGTACGGTATAAATCTAGGTGTCCTGCAACAGATGAATGATTAAGAAAAAAAATGTGGAATATAAAAATAAAGATGGACAACACATACATTAAAAAATACTCAAAATCTCCAAGTATCAGAAAAATGCAAATTAAAATCACAGTGACATTTCAGTTTAAACCTGTTAGATTGGCTATTATCAAAAAATGAATGATAATAAGTGTTGGCAGTGATGTGGAAAAAAGAGGAAGCTTGTATACTATTTCTGGTATTGCAGATTGATATAGACCTTTTGGAGAACAGTATAGCGAGTCCTCAAAAATATTAGCAATAGAATTACCAAACAATCTATAATTTCTATTTTGAACATACATCCAAGGTAATTGAAACCTGCATATAGTTTCAGCATGGTAACTATAGTAAAAATGTATATTTGAAAATGGCTTAAATAGTGGATCTTAAATACTATCACAACAGAGAAATGATAAGTATTTGCCTTAAAACCTAAGATAGTATAATATATAGAAGAGAGATTTATTCAGCTCATAGTTTGAAGGTTCGAAAGTACATAAGATCGGGTGACCCCAACATTCAGCCTCTGTTAAAGACCTCATGGTCAATGGCATCAAAATAATGGTAACATCTTTGGAAGAAATGACATGGTGAGACAGGAAGCCAGCCTTACTCTTTTTATAACAATACACTCTGTGTGTGTGTGTTGTTGTTGTTGTTGCTGTTGATATAACCTATCACCTTTCACAGGGAAGGCAAGTATTTTATTGCTAAACTACAACCCAGCCCCAACAGTTGACTCTTGGAGGAACTAATCCAGGTCCCAGGAAACTTATATCAATCTCTTCCAAATGTGGTACCCCAAAAGACTTAAGCATCTTCTGTTAGGCCCCATGTCTTAAAGATTCCACCACCTTTAACATCAACATAGTGAGCATCTATCTTTCAGCAAATGAACTCTTGAGGAACAAGCCATAATAAAACCATAGCAGTATGTAAAATGATAGCTATGTTAATCAGTCTGATTTAATCACTTCATATCATACAATAAATATACAAAATTATTTATTTATGCTATTTTCAATCAAAATAGCATAAAACTTACATGAATTAAGACTACAATTGTAACTGCTTACTAATTATTAATTAATCAGAAAATATTGGTGACAGCATCTAGTTCTTTAAGTCAGAGAACATTGACACAATATTAATGTCTTTCAATTTGATATACTTTATTAAATAAATCACATGGCTTATACTCGAAAATTCAGTTTAGTTCATTGGCCATATAGGTTTTTGTTGCTGTTATTTCAAAACTTACAACAGCTGTTATGTATTCTTAATTAAATTTTCTTGTTTTCCTCTCAAAACTACTCAGCTCCAAGAACATTGGCATAACATTGATAAATCTTCACATATTTATCTTTAGTATTAAAAAGTCTTTTTATCTGTCTCTTACAAAATAACACAGAGAAATGTTCAATAAAAATATTTATTTCAGTTAAATGCAGTAGAATCATGTGTATAAAATTATGGAATGGGACTTGGCTTAATCTCAAGATGACATATGATCGCATACTATTTATTTGTAAAAGAAAAAAAATAAAAGGAAACCAAGATCAAGAAGAAAATGTATAGTGTTTTATTTTATTTTTATTATTTTTTAAAAAATGTTACCATTATATTACAAAAGATGTGACATAATCAGGGACTGCTGTTAAATGGACACTCATGGATTGGCATTAATTTAACTCATTTGGTCTACATTTTAATTTATGAAATTTTCAGGTGGCTATAACTAGAATACTTGTGTTACATAGTCATGCTTCAGGTGCTACCTCTTCAGAGGTGCTACCTCTTTCTAAATTCCCTTTAGAAGGATTCATAGCTTCCCTTTTTCTTTTGTTTACGGGAGAAATTACAGCCTTTATGGCCGGTGGGAGTGAGCCAGTGTTGCTGCAGTAGGATGACTGCAGGTCATTCTGGCAGGTGGAGGAGGCAGGGTGGTCTAACAATGTTTATAAATAGAGACACAAAGAAAACTGAAGGCAGAAGAAACAAAAAAGCACCTCTTGCTTTTTCTTATGTTCTTCTTTCTTTAGCATCAACCCAGCATCACCACTTTACCCCACTTCCATCATCATTTAGAGTACCAAATTCTAGGGTTTCCAAAACGTTTTTAGTAGACAATTCAGGTGTTTCATGCTCCCTTTTCAGATGTCTAAATTCCTGATTCAAGATTATTCTCTGAAATTCTGAATTACCTGAAGATGACCTAATCACTGAACTTCAATCTAATTAATACTATACTTAAAATATATTGAGAGAATGAAAACTGTATTTTTGATGTTGAGTAATGGCAAAATATTGTATGATAAAAACATAGACAAAATAAAAAGTAAAAAGTAAAAAACAAAGACAAAATCTAAAATGGAGAGAAATTCAACAATAGCAATATTGGTATATGTAGAGTTACATAAGTAAATGCTAAAGCACCTGATAAAAGAGCAGAAATAAAATTCTTAGAGCATTTATAAAGGGAAAGGGGAAAAGTGGGCATATTTTAACAAACCTTACTTAATTATTTAATAGTTTAAAGTAAAACGTACTTTATACTTTGATAAAAATAAAAACTAAAATATCAAGTCAGGACACTAAGTCTATAACATAAAGTATACTTATCCTAAAAAAGAGAAAACTTGATATTAAATTGGAACTTTAAATTTATTTCCACAGTAATCAAGACATAAATATTTATAGGAAATTTTATTAATATTTTCAATGCTAGGGGCTGGAGATGTGGCTCAAGCGGTAACGTGCTGGCCTGGCATGCGCAGGGCGCTGGGTTCTAGCCTCAGCACCACATAAAAATAAAATAAAGATGTTGTGTCCACCAAAAACTGAATAAGTAAATATTTTCAAAAATTCTCTCTCTCTCTCTCTCTCTCTCTCTCTCTCTCTCTCTCTCTCTCTCTCCTCTTCTCTTCTCTCTCTCTTAAAAAATATTTTCAATGCTATTTTAGCTAATATTATAAGAAAATTTAAAATGTGTATAGGTTGTGCATTACAATAATGGGCTCAGAATCATGGTCAATTAAACAGCATTCATAATGCAATTTCAAATTCATATATATCCTGGTCAGAGCTATTAATTCTAGTAAAGTTTACTTTAATTGAGTGACATGTATTTTTGTAATTACATACTGAGCTGAATTTTCACATATTGTCCTTAAAGAAAATTATTATACCATGGTTTGACATTGACATGAAACCTCTATTTTGTGCACAGAGATCCTGGAAAAAGTAGTGAAAGAAGTGCATTTGATGTAGATAAATAAAACAAATATGTGTTGTTTGAGAAATGTCTAAAATTTCATGTTTTCTTTTAAGAAAATAGCAAAATGGTATATAAGACTTGAGAAAATAAGAAACACAGAAGTATTTAAAACTATGTAATATTTGGTCATTTGTGATCAAATGAGTAAAATTGTTTCCTATTACAAGTTGTTCAGCTGAGAGAAATTGCCAACTCTTTAGATAATAAAATCTCAAAATAATGAGACATGGATTTGACCAATTTATGATTTGTGTATTACTCTCATCAAAGAAAGAAATATTTTGTTTTTTTAAATTCTGTTAATTTTTAAAAGATAATACTTAACTTTCAGCAATACATGGTCAATGTGAGAAAAAAATAGAACTTTGATTTAGTCAAAAATGAAATGCTGTGGTTGTGTTTTGGATCTGGAATGAACTGTATAAAGCTCATGTTGGACGCATGATCTAAAGTGCACAGAAGGGACTGGGGTTGTAGCTCAGTAGTAGAGAGCTTCCCTAGCATGTGTGAGGCGCTGGGTTCAATGCTCAGTATCACATAAAAATATATACAACTTAAAATTTTTAAAAAGTGCAGGAAGGTCCAGTGATGGGAATTGTAGGCAATCACCTAGGCTGTGAGAATGGATTGATAACTAAATAATAGACTAGTGGAAGGTAGCTGTAGGTAGGTGGCACTTGGCTAGAAGAAGTAGGTTACTGGGGCAACGGCTTGGGGGATTATTTATGTTGTTCCTGGCTCATTTTTTTTTCTCTCTGCTTCATGTCTATCATGAGCTGGGCACTTTTCCTCCAACATGCCCTCCCACTATGATGTTATAACTCATCTCTGACCCAGAGATAAGGGGAGTCCTGAGATTTCTGAAACCAGGAGTCCAAAATAAACCTTTTCTCCTCTAAATTGTTTTTTGTGAGACAGTTTGTTCACAGTGATGAAAAATTAGCAAAACTAATAAAACATCAGTGTACTTCAACATGCCTAAAAATTATATAGTCAGTCCTAAAGCTGCTAAGAAAGTCAATAGAGACAAGTTGAGCTGTTTTTTTTTTTTTCTTGTTTGTATCCTTTTAACTTCCTTCTCTTGCTTGGTTGTTCTGGCTAGAGTTGCTAGGACTATGATGAATCGGAGTGATGAAGGGGGCATTCTTGTCTTGTTCCTGTTTTTAGAGGAAATAGTTTCAGTTTTTCTCCATACAGTATAATATTGACCTTGGGTTTGTTATGTATATATTTTACAATGTTGGGGTGAGTTTTTTCTTTCCCTAGTATTTCTGGTGTTTTAACATGAAGGAGTACTGTGCTTTTTAAAATGTTTTTTTCTGCATGTTTTGAGACAATCATGTGTTTCTTGTCCTTTAGTCTATTTATGTTGTGAAATGCATTTATTGATTTCCATGTGTTGAACCAAAGTTGCAAACCTTGGGATGAAACTCATTTGATCATGGTACACTTTCATTTTAATGTGTTTTTATATGATTTTGCCTAATATTTTATTAAGAATTTTTGTATCTATGTTTACCAAGGATATTGGTCTGAAGTTTTCTATCCTAGATGTGTTTTTGTCTGGTTTTGGTATCCGGGTGATACTGGTTTCATACAACGAGTTTGGCAAAGTTTCCCCCTTTTCTATTTCATCAAATAATTTTAGGAAGATTGATATTTGTTCTTTTTTAAAGATGTGGTAGAACTTGGTTGAGAATCCAGTCTACCCAGTCCTGAGCTTTCCTTTGTTGGAAAACTTTTGATAGATGCTTGATCAGTTTAAGTTTTCTATATCTTCATGATTCAATTTGGGTAGGTCATGTCTCTGGGAATTTATCAATGTCTTCAAGATTTTCTAGCTTATTGTAGTACAAATTTTCAATATAGTTTATGATGAACCTCTGGATTTCAGTAATGTCTGTGGTGATATTTCCTTTTTCTACTCAAATTTTGTTAATTTGAGTTTTATTCTTTCTTTTGGTTAATTTGGCTAAGGGTTTATCCATCTTGTTAAATCTTTCAAAAAATCAACTCTTTATTTTTTAATATTTTGTATTTTTTTATACTCTCAATTTCTTTAACTTTGGCTCTGATTTTAAGTATTTAATTATTTCCTGCTTTTACTTATTTATGTCATCTATTGAGTTTGGTGTTGGTTCACTATTCTTTTTCTAGGATCTTGAGATGTGATATTAGATTATTTATTTGGTATCTTTCTATTTTTTTAGTATATGAGCTCAATGCTATAAATTTTCCTCTTAGAATTGCCTCATACTTTCCAGAGATTGTGTTATGTTGTATCAATATTCTCATTTATATGAATTTAAAAAAAGTTTCCCCTGATTTCTTCTGTTATCCATTAAATCATTCAACAGTTTATTATTTAATCTCCAGTTGTTACAGTGGTTTCTTTTTTTTATCTTAACATTGATTTCTAATTTTATTCCATTATCATCTGAGAGAATACAAGGTATTATCTCTAATGTTTGTTTATTTGCTATGATTTGCTTTGTGACCTAAAATATGGTCTATTTTAGAAAATTTTCCATGTGCTTTTGAGAAATAATTGAATTCATTCACAGATGCATGAAATATTCTATGGATGTCTGTTAGATCCTTTATTTAGAAGATGCAAACACCTCCACCATAAGACTTCTAGAACTCATAAATGAATTCAGCAAAGTAGCAGGATACAAGATCAACACTCATAAATCAATCATGTTCCTAAACTTCAGTGATAATTCTATTGAAAAGGAAATTAGGAAAACTATCCCATTCACAGTAGCCTCAAAAAAAATACAAATACGAGGAAGATGGCGGCGAGGGGAGTGCATTGCCCCCTTGTGCTGCTTCACTGTGTGGGAGTATGACAAGTCAGGACGGCTAAAGGCTATCTTGTTAGGAATTTCCAGCAATAGTGGGGTGCTCCAGAACCTGGAGGAAGGATTTCCATCGCACGAGGATCGGCTACGGGGACTCAAACGCGAGAGGTTTGTCGCACGGAGGGTAACACTGCTTATTCAGCAAATCGCCCCCCGGCTAGAGTCTGCAGCGCGTGCTGGGAAACGAGGAGATAGCGACGCAGGAATACAGTGCTGCAGTTTCTGCCAGCCGTGTAAGCAGGCTGAATTCTGGGTTCGAGACGGGGGAAGGAAGCGGTCCATCTCGGTTCTCCACACCGGTCAGACCACAGAGGAGGCCAGCAGCCACCATGTTGGAAAGCTGACGTCACCATCCCTGTGTTCGAATGACCACAGCTCATTCAGCCATAGAACAGGTAATTTCAGGCCATTCGCCTGCAGCTTGCAGACAGATTGCTCGGGCTCAGTGCCTGGGTGCTTCTTAGAACCTGCTCTTATCAGAGCGAACACCGAGCGCGGGGCGAGTTCCGGCTCCCGGAACCACCCTGGCCCAGGGCTGGGGAGCCTGCGGAGGCTGCTTCTTGGAC
>NW_026000057.1:19246399-19254681 GCF_001458135.2 Marmota marmota marmota | reverse complement strand
CTTCAACAAGAAGGAGGGGGAGGGGGGGATGGTGGAGGATGGGAAAGGCAGCGGAGCACAACAGATACTAGTATGGCAATATGTAAATCAATGGATGTGTAACTGATGTGATTCTGCAATCTGTGTATGGGGTGAAGGTGGGAGTTCATAACCCACTTGAATCAAAGTGTGGAATATGTTATGCCAAGAAATTTGTAATGTTTTGAACAACCAACAATAAAAAATTTTAAAAAAAATAAAATAAATTCAAAAAAAAATACAAATACTTGGGAATCAGTCTAACAAAAGAGGTGAAGAAGGTACAATGAAAATCATTGAATACTAAAGAAATTGGAAAAGACTTTAGAAAATGTAAATATCTCCCATGTTGGATAGGAAGAATTAATATTGTCAAAACTGCCAAACTTTCAAAAGCACTATGCAGACTCAAATGCATTTTTCACAGAACTAAAAAAACAATAATGAAACTTATTTTGAAAAATAAGAGATCCATATTAGCCCAAACAATTATTAGAAAAGTGAAGCAGGAGGCATAACAATACTGGATCTAATGTTATACTCAGAGGTATATTAACAAAGATAGCAGGCACTGGCACCAATAAAGACATGATGATCAATGGAATAGAGTAAAAGATACAGAGACAAACCCACATAAATACAGTTATCTCATACTAGACAAAGGAGCAAACCATACATTGGAGAAAACATAGCCCTTTCAACAAATGGTGCTGGGAAAACTGGAAATCCATATGTAGAAGAAGGAAATTTAACCCCTATCTCTCACCCTGCACAAAACTCAACTCAAAGTGGATCGAAGACTTGGGAACCTAGGATTTACAGAGAGAAATCCTATAACTGGAAGATGAAAATGTAATATTAACACTCCAACATGTTGCCACAATAATTAACTTGCTTAAGAATATTCCTAATTGCAAGAAATAAAATAAAATATCAATAAGGGGATGGCATGATATTAAAAAATATTCTGCACAGAAAAGGAAACAATAATGTGAAGACAGAGCCTACAGAATGAGAGAAAACCTTTGCCACCTGCTCCTCAGATAGGAAATTAATATCCATAATATATGAAGTCAAAAAACTTGATACCAAAATAATAATAATAACAACCCACTCAAAATATAGGAAAAAGAATTAAACAAACATTTCTCAAAATAAGCAATATGGATGGTCAACAAATATGTGGGAAAATGGTGAACATTTTTGGTAATTAGGGAAATACAAATCAAATCTACACTGAGATTTTATTTCACTCTGGTCAGAATGGCAATTATCAAAAAATGCAAATAATAATAAATATTGGCAAGGATGTGAAGGAAAGCATACACTCAAATGTTATTGGTGGAACTTCAAATTAGTGCAAAAACTCTGGAAAGCAGTATGGAGATTCCTCAAATAACTAGGAATGGAACCTTCATATGACCCAGCTACCCCATTCCTTGGTATATATCCAAAAGATTTAAGATCAGCATACTGTAGTGATGCAGCCACATAAGTGTTTATAGTAGCACAATTCACAATAGGCATACTATGAAACCAGCCTAGGTGCAGGTCAACAGATGAATGGATAAAGAATAAAGAAATTGTGATACACACACACAAACACACATCACATCACATCACATACACAATGTAGTTAGTATTAGTAAGCCATAAAGAAGAATGACATTTTGGCATTTGCTCATGAATAGATAGAACTGGAGAGCTTGCTTAAAAAAAAAAGGGGGAGTCAATTTGATCAGCCCTAGTTGCAAAAGCCATTGCTTCATTGTGACTCTATTACCTTGTTTAATTTTAAATTGTAGCATAAGAAGGATGATTACACCATGAAGAGAAAATGTTAGTATAATAACTGAAAAGAAACATTAGGGTAGGTAGATAAATATAACTAAGAGCAGGCCTACATAATGTTACTAGAACCATACTTAATTCATAGTTGAATTTGTACCCAAAGTTCTTCTTGGATGAAAATGTTTCCAATGCTGATTTTTGTTCAAAAATTAATGATAAAAAAGTTATCCTTAGACAGACTCATCAAGTAGAGAGTAAAACAATATTAAAAATTCCTATTGGGTAACCAGTATCACCCTTTCAAAGCTGGGAAAAGCATTACCAAAAAAAAAAAAAAAAAATTCACCACATAATAGTAAATCTAATTCAGCAATACTCAAACATGTGAGAAAGCAGGGCAAATGAAATTGAGTGTTATATCAACACTTAAATCTTATTAAATATTTTATCATGTTAACAGAATTAAGAAAAAAAATCCATGTAATTCTCTCAGAAAATGCACAGAAATCTTGTGAAAAATCCCATATTCATTTTTTATTTTAAAAAAGTTTCAACAAAGTTGAAATAGAAGGTAGTTACCTTAATTTTCAAAAGGACACCTACAAATATCCAATAATGGAACATGTCTAGTGGTACAATGTCGCACACTTTCCATATATGATCAGGAAAAGAAATAATTCTGTGATGCTTATCTGCCCATCTTCTATTTCCCAATTTACCAGAATTAACTCAAAAAAAGAAAAATAAATTGAGTGCCTAAAAAGCATAGAGAAATTGTAGATGAGATGGTAGTTTATACAGAAAATTCTAAATTTGTGTACACTTTGTTGTAACATCAAAGGGAATTGCTCAATTTCTTAGAATTCTGAGATATAAAAATATCAGTTGCACTTCTATGTATTATGAAAAGTTGTAGTTCTGAAAACCAAGAAATACCAAAAATTGACAGTGAAGTATCAAAAACTAGGAAGAAGCAAACAGAGATTAAAAGTAGCCTGGCCTGGGTGACAGAACCCTGATTTCAAATGTGTAGCCTCTAGAACTGTGGCACAATAATTTAGTGTTTTAAGCCAACTGGTTATTGTGCTTTCTTACAACAGCCATAGGAAACTAATACAGTGCTTGAGAAATAAAAATAGAAATATATGTCCACAATCAGACTTGAACAAGAATGTTGTTCACTTTCTTTCTTTTTTTTTACTGGTGGCGAACCTAGAGGAAACAATAAGGACAAATCATGAACAGAAAAATAGAAAACAAATCATGATGCAATGCTACAATAGAACATACCAGTCAAGATAAGATAACCTCAAAATATTATGGTAAAGAAAAGAATCCAGATGAAGAAATGAAATGTTTTATGATCCCGTTGATATGAACTTTAATGTCGGATGCATGGGAACTTTCTTGGTTGGGAAAAATGTTCTGTGTCTTAATTGTCTATGTACACCCTCCCCACTTCCTAGTATTCACATCACAGTTTTTGTCACCTTCATTTTGCTCACCCCCTGCATTCCTGTCATACTGACCTCTTCTGCTTCTAGAATTTATTGGGCTGATTCTACATCACAAGCTCTGCTCTCACTATTCTTTCTGGAGCCCTGTATTTTATTTTATTTTATTAGAGATGCGTTAAATTGTTGAGGCTGGCCTTGAACTCACAATTCTCCAGCCTAGGCCTCCCAAACTGCTGGGATTACAGGCATGCACCACTCTGCAAAACCAGACATATTAATTTATAAACAATTTAGTTTGGTGGTTTCTTTTAGAAAAATTTAAGACATTTATTGGTAGCTTTATAAAGAAAAATAGTCATGGGTTGAAAAAAAAATAAAAAGGTTAACAAGTCTTTGATAGTGCTGGCTACTATATGATTGCATACTTTTTAAAATTACTGCTTTGAACTTGCTTAGCATATAATTTTAACAAATTATTGTTTACAAAAGGAAGCTACTACTGTTTATTTCATATTCTTAGTATTATAATACTGCTAGTAGAAAAGTTGAATAAAATATGATTAATCAATCAACAAGTACATAAAAAGACGCTCACCATCTCTAGCAGTCAGAGAAATGCAAATTAAAACCACCCTAAGATACCATCTCACTCCAGTAAGATTGGCAGCCATTATGAAGTCAAACAACAAAAGTGCTGGCGAGGATGTGGGGAAAAGGGTACACTTGTACATTGCTGGGGGGACTGCAAATTGGTGTGGCCAATTTGGAAAGCAGTATGGAGATTCCTGGGAAAGCTGGGAATGGAACCATAATTTGACCCAGCTATTGCCCTTCTTGGACTATTCCCTGAAGACCTTAAAAGAGTGTACTATAGGGATACTGCTACATCGATGCTCATAGCAGCACAATTCACAATAGCTAGACTGTGGAACCAACCTAGATGCCCTTCAATAGATGAATGGATAAAAAAAATATGTGGCATTTATACACAATGGAGTATTACTCAGCACTAAAAAACGACAAAATCATGGCATTTGCAGGGAAATGGATGGCATTAGAGCAGATTATGCTAAGTGAAGCTTGCCAATCCCTAAAAAACAAATGCCAAATGTCTTCTTTGATATAAGGAGAGCAACTAAGAACAGAGCAGGGGGAAGAACATGAGAAAAAGATTAACATTAAACGGGGACGAGAGGTAGGAGGGAAAGGGAGAGAGAAGGGAAATTGCATGGAAATGGAAGGAGACCTTCATTGTTATACAAAATTACATATAAGAAGATGTGAGGGGAAAGGGAAAAAAAGGGAGAAAAATGAATTACAGTAGTTGGGGTAGAGAGAGAAGATGGGAGGTGAGGGGAAGGGGGATAGTAGAGAATAGGAAAGGTAGCAGAATACAACAGTCACTAGTATGGCAATATGTAAAAACATGGATGTGTAACCGATGTGATTCTGCAATCTGTATATGGGGTAAAAATGGGAGTTCATAACCCACTTGAATCAAGTGTATGAAATATGATATGTCAAGAGCTTTGTAATGTTTTGAACAACCAATAAAAAATATGATTTAATATTTACACTACAACACAAAGATACAGAAAAAAATGATTTCTTATTTAAAACACTCATATTAGTAGTGTTAATAGTGCATTGTAACCAAATATAGGAATTTGGTTACAATTAAAAAAATAATAAAAATTAATTTTTTTAAAAGCAACAACTATGACCATTAAGAACACAGTGAATAGTAACTAATTTTTAAATTTATAACCATCTAAGGGGAATATTTTCTCTTTTAGTGATTCAGTTTTTGTTTCTATTTTGTGTATGAGTGTGTGTGTGTTGTGTTGCTGGGGATTGAACCCAGAGCTTTACAAGGGCGTGCATGTATGCCCTGTTAAAATTAAATATTGGCCCTAAAGCCAAAATTAGACAGGCAGTCAGTATAGACAGGTAAATTAAATCAGGTCAGATCAAGGAGGCCAATTTGAGCCAGTCCTGGAAGTTGGAGACTGCCGCTGAGATTGAAATGCCTTCAGAGCCCTTCCTTCACTCTATCAAGCAACCTACCCTTGCTCCAAACTGTTGCTAAGGTAATCGGTCTCAGGAAATGCCCTTCCCTACATTGAGCTGTAAAAGTTGTTAATTAATGTGTCCTGGGCTGCTTCATCCACCTGTTTCCCACTTTTTGGTCATTTCATGGAGCATTCCTGGGCCTACTCACCTGTGCAGAAAAGAGAAAGATAAGGGGAAGAGAGCAGGAGAACAAAGGAAGCCTAAGACACATAAAAAGATGTAATATGTCACTTCTTGGAATACCAGGATACTAGCTATGGCCCCCTTCTCCCTCTTGGGAGAAGTCTATATTACCCCTTTTTAACTAAACCCTGCTTTATATGCTTGCCTTGTTGTGCTTCTCTGATGTTGTACTTCAACACGTGACGGAGCAGAGAACTTGTCACGTGGCACCAGTAACCTTTGGTATCAATCCCATTCATGTCTCCTTCCATTGTGCACATTCCTTCCATTACAAACTGTTCTCTTCTGCTTCTTTGTGTGTATACACACATACATACACACACGCAACCACACACCCATACATTTAGAGAATTAAAAATTACATTTTCCACTGGCTTTATAAGTCAAAATATGTTGTTCTGAAATTTATATTTTATTGTGTTTACATTCATCTAAGTTAAATAGACAACCACATATATTTACAGTTATGAGGTTCCTTTTCAGTTTGATAAAAAAAAATTTGTAATTTAATTCATGGAAAATGGGCTTACAACTCTGCTCCACATTGTTGCATGGCTTTGGCAAAGTTAAATCATTCCCATGACTCAGCTTCTGCATTGGTATAATTTACATATGTGAGTCCCCACAAATACACACTGAAGTCCTAAATAAACTTAAGTATTTTTAGGTTTCAACATATGCCTCAATTGTTTAATAAATAAGTTGTTGTTATTTTTTTTCTTTTCTGACTGAGGGGAAAAAAATGTATCTTCTTGCTTAGAAAAGAGAATGCCTTTGTTAAATGTCAAATAAAAGGTTTATCAATTCTTCCAGGTGTATTTGTTCTCACTACAGAGAAGATGACAAGATTTGGGTTCTGGATATTAGATAACAGGGACAATCACGCCAGGGATAATCACACATCATAACAGGACAATCACCTCAGAAGATTTTAAATTAATGAGCTAATGTCTAAATGCAAAGTCTGATCTCCTTACTCAGTATAGCTCCTTAGTGTCAAGCTGGCAGGTATGGGTCCACTTACATCACAAAGTATACTCACCCTGACACATTTTCTAAGTAAACCTTAAGTTAAAAGAGTAGGGGAGGGGTTATGGGGTGGTATAAGACCATGGAGTGAGATGGGCATTATTACCCTATGTATGGGTATGATTGCACAAATGATGGGATGCTATATTATGTACAACAAGAGAAATGAAAAGTTGTGTTCCATTTGTGTAAAAAAATAAAAATTTAAAAAAGAATATTATAACATAAGCCAAGAAGAGAAGCACTATCATAGGTTTCTGTTCTTCAAAGTTCAGTAATCATTTTGCTAGATACATCATCACCAAGAGATCTCCAAAGTGAATAAAATAATCACATAATAGACATCAAAATAAGTTGAAATACTATTTTTTGACATTTAAGTGAAAAAGGAAGCCTATAAAAACATATATCACAATTATCAGTAATAGATAATATGATAATAGATATCAGAATGAACATATTTATAGAAAAAGTAACACACTAATTACTCCTCAAATTTTACTGACTCATTTAAGGTATTAATTACTTTTCAGATATTCAGTATATATTTTATAAAATCCTTATATCCTGAATTAGGATTCAGTAGACTATACATATTTTGTGCAATTAGTGCTGTTTTATGTATAAAATTGAGAATGAAAAATGATATGCTAAATGTGACTTTTTATATTCATTAAAAATATCAATAGCTACTAATTTTGATGATAACCTCAACAAAAGATTTTTACATGCTGATTCTTTCTCAAATTGGTTATGACTGATAAATTAATATAGAAAAAAGTCATCGGCAACATAAAATTCTTAGTAAATACCTTTCTCTTTACTTACTAATGGAAAATGTCTTAGTATGACAATTACAAAGGTTTACTGCAATTTAGTATATAAATTTATGCATAACACTCCAAATTATCCACCTCTATCCACACAGATTATTGTCTATCCAATGCTGAGTCTCCTAAATTTCATCTTCTTTGAAAAGTATCATTACAGTTATTTTCTGAATATAAACTATGGAAAACTAATAATATTACCTCTCTAAATCGGTTTTTAAAAATATGAAAGTGTATTTTTATTCATCATTATGTAAAAAGTTAGTAACAAATCAAATATACTACCAATTTCCAAGAGGGAATTTTTGATGCCCTTTACCAGGAAAAGCCTGATGAAGTGGTTTGGGTTAGTCCATTTGTGAATCCTGTGCTGTTTCTTATCAGATTCTGGGCTCTTTGAAGAATGGAATTAAATGCCAAAATTACTTACAAAACAATGTTTGAGGAGGAGCATGATAATGTATACAAAATTCCACTGGAAGTGTTGTGGAGACAGACAAGAGACTTCTAACTTCCCTTTGAAAATAAAAGGATTATTTTTCTAAATAAGACAAAGTAGAAGCAGTCTAATTGATGTGGGTTTTCAAAAGGTCAATAATAATATTTTTCTTTTTTTACAATTTTTTAATATTTATTTTTTAGTTATAACTGGACACAATATCTTTATTTATTTTTTATTTATTTTTTTTAATTTTTTATTGTTGGTTGTTCAAAACATTACATAGTTCTTGATATATCATATTTCACACCTTGATTCAAGTGGGTTATGAGCTCCCATTTTTACCCCACATACTGATTGCAGAATCACATCAGTTACACATCCATTGATTTACATATTGCCATACTAGTGTCTGTTGTGTTCTGCTGCCTTTCCTATCCACTACTATTCCCCCCTCCCTCT
>NW_026000057.1:19229340-19241911 GCF_001458135.2 Marmota marmota marmota | reverse complement strand
TACATATACATACATGTATGTGTGTGTATATATATATATATATATATATATATATATATATATATATTAGTGGTGGCATTTGGTGTACCCTTCCATCACTTACATGTTTAATCTTTATTAGGAAGTAAAAAATGATACCCTTGCTTACTGATATAAGTAAAGATATATATCAAGAATATGTCTGGTATATGTTTTATATATGTATATGTAAAAGTCGTGTATATAAATATAAATTTCTCCATATTGACTGTGGCAATTTGACAGGGAAATACAATAGATTATACTCTTTTTTTAGGAAACAAAAATTATTTTTGAGCAAAAGTCTAATTACTACATATAAAATATATTATTTGCAATTTTGAATGGATATCTGTGAAACTATAATCATCATGAGAATAACAGTGATAAATTCCTCTAAATTAAACACTTATTGAATCATTAAACCACAAAAACAAAGATTGTTGAGATAAGCATAATAAAATAAAGAAATGCAATGTGATAGGAAATTAATAATCTATTCACATGTATATTGTAAGGTAAAAATTTAAAAAAGGAAAACAAGATGCTAGAAATAAATTTTATTCTGCTGGATCAAATGTCTAAGGAAACAAACATGAACAAAACTAACATTACTACCATCAAATGTAATTTGATAATTTTAAATACAGGAAACAGACTCTTGCTGTTTTGATTTTAAACTGTGGAAAATGGTATCTAAATATAAGCTAGATTCATTTCACATTGATAATATTATTCAAATTAGATATTTTTTCAATGTAGACTATTTAAATAAATTCTTTTATAAAATAATGAATTGATTTTAGCTTAAGTAGTAGAATATCCTTTCAATATATGCCAGAGATATTCCTGTAGGCAACAATTCATTTTTTACTTCCTAATCAAGATGTAATTTAATGTGTCTGTAATCTTTTGATGAAGAACACATCAAGTGCCATCTCTAATTATAAAGCAAGACTTCAAAAACCCCGAATTCTTAATTCTGAAGGAAAACATGATGATATGGAAATTTAAATGAAAAATCAGTTATACTTTATGTGCATAGCACTTAAAAATAATGTTGTTTGTGTGTTTTCCGAAGTTGTAACAAAAATTCCCCACTGAATTATAATCGTTTTATATGCACATCCATCTGAAAGTTCCTATTTTATTGATTCAATATTATATTCAAAATTGTTAAATAGGAGAAGTAAAAATTGAAAATTTCCACGGAGAGTTATGCAAACAATTTTAAGTGACAAGTTGATTAACTATTGTGTGTCAAAGAGATTAAAACTACTACATTGTATTGATTGCCAGTTTTCCAGGTTGATAGCATATATTTTGTTCAATGACATTGATAGTACAAGAAGGTCAGCAGCATTATTTGATAGCTTAATATATACCATGTATCTGTGTTTCCTCTCATTTTTTTCTCACAAAACTTGAAAGCAACAATCCACAATTTACTGATGTGAAAACTGTGGTGAATAGTCAGTACATAAAATAATTCAGTTTTTATGAAAAGGATCATTGGAAATTTTAAAAGAAATAATAGAAGGTTCTTGTCAACGCATGGAATGACCATACTTTTCCCATCCAGCCAAGGCAATGCTGGCTGACACTTGTTGCCTGAGAGTAATTAGTCATGATTCTTTCATTCTCAACTCTTTTTAGTTGGCAAATTTATGATCACTGGAGTAATGGGACAAGATTTTTAGTGGATAATGACATGATATGTGTAAAACTTTAGAAAAATTCACTTGAAGGATATTGTAGAAAGGAGTGAAGATAAGAAAGAACTAAAGCAGAGAGATCAATTTTCTACTTCAATCTTCAAAATAAATACTAAAAAATTTGAACTAGGACTGGGACAATGGAAGAGAAAGGAGGATATATGTGTCAAACTTTCCAAAGCAATGTTATAGATATGGATAATAGAAAATGGACACTAAACAGTTTTTAAGAGAAAGGTTGAGAAGTTAATGGCAATTTTAAGGTTTGGATCCTGAGTCACTGATGATATCACATTGCCACTTTATGAGAAGGCTTTTTCATTAGGTTTTGGAACATTTTTAAAGTAAACAATTTTAATTATTATGAGTTCAAGTATTAGGATGCCAATTTCCTGAATTTCTAGCATGTATGTCACTTTTGTGTATGGTTAATTTTTTTTTTAAAGAGAGAGAGAGAGGAGAATGAGAATTTTAATATTTATTTTTCAGTTTTCGGCAGACACAACATCTTTGTATGTGGTGCTGAGGATCGAACCTGGGCCACACGCATGCCAGGCGAGCGCGCTACCGCTTGAGCCACATCCCCAGCCCATTGTGTATGGTTAATTTTAAAGACTGGATTAACATAGAAATCCAGATTCTCTAATATTTTAAAAATTGATAATTGTTTCCTCTTTGCTTATGTTCCTCTGTACAACACTCCTTCCAGAATAAGCAGTATTTTACAGTGTTAAAGTGGTGGATTACCATGGTGTCTGTCACACCTTCCCATAGCATCTGCATTATTCATAATGAAAGTTAGAAGTCCTAGATTACTATGATCAAATTTATTCAACATAAACAGTGCTGATGTGCATTGCATTTCATGGGAAAATCAGAAAAATAATACTAACAAGTAAATATCAGTGAAAGACTAAAATTTTCATAAAATAATTTTAATGTAACTTTGAGAATAAATTATTGTGTTGTATTTTTCTGAATAAAATGTTTAAAAATTTTACCTAGAAAGTTAATACTTGAAGAAAATTACACATAATTAGACAGTAATAGTGGGGTCAATGAAAAAAAAATAGATGGGATGTAAAATAAAGGGGCCTTATTAGTGCATTCAAGGGATTGGCATTATTCTTTTATTTGGAGATTCTGAATGGATATGTAACATTTGGGATTTTATAAGTCTATCACTAGCTCTGCTTATATTTTCCAATTATGATTAGGGATTTGAATTTTAACTTACAAATGGAATAAAATGTGATACCAAGGATAAAGCCATTGGGTATTTTCTTGAGTTATCTGTGCAGAGGGCAAAGGCAGAGGGAGTGATTAAAAAGAATACCTTTATCTCCGGGAAAGAAAATATCTACAGTGGGTCCCAGTAAGGTGTAAACAAGAAAAATCCTATCAATAGTTATCATAAAATCTTATGTACAAGAAAAAAAAAACTATGGGGAAACTCAATCAAAATAACAAGTGGTATCTTCATTTTAAAACAGCTTAGCTACAATTGCTCATGGGTTTATAAAATGAGTGAGAGATAGTACACAAAGAGATTTATAAATCCATTGTTTAGGAGCAGCCCAAGTCATAGGTAAAAATAATTGCACTACCACCATTATTATAGCTGTTGTTACTAGCATTTTAATGTACCAGCTTACCTGCTAAGCAATTTACTGCATCACAATGACACTGAATAATAGTAATAAATTTTCCATTTTACAGATAAGTGAAGTGAGGCTTGCAGGATGACACACCTTGCTAAAGTCAACTCTGCTCAAGGAAAGTTGGATAGGCAATTCTATGGTTTCAGACAATTAATATTATATCTTTAAGATACATCACATTCTGAACCCACATATTCTCTAAAATCAGTTAAAAATTCTGGATCTTGAACTCCAGAGAATCTCTACACTTTAATAATTGAGTATTTAATAAATAACTATTTTATCAGACATGTCTTGCTTATATTTCGAAAGGTCTGGATTGATAAGCCAATATCCACTTTCATCTTTATCTTTGGATAATTAAAGGCCTTTGTTCCCCCAGCTACGATCAAATCTATTTAACATAAACAGTGTTGATGTACTTTGCATTTCATGGGAAAATCAGAAAAATTATAGTAACAAGTAAATATCAGTGAAAGACTAAAATTTTCATAAAATAATTTTAATGTAATTTTGAGAATAAATCATTGTATTCCTCTGAATAAAATGTTTATGAATTTTACCTTTGGATCATAAAATTGGAATTTTATAAGGTAAAACCAAAACAAATAAACACATATTTTAAGGAAAGTATCTTAAGATGGTAACAAACTGATGCACTTTTGCTTATATGTTTTTAAACTGCAAGTCCTATTTGTTTATTTAATTTTAACTTTTAAAACTTTTCATCTTTTAATTGATATTTGAATTATTCTTGATTGATATATAATATTTGTACATATTTACGAGGTTCAATGTGATGATTTTGATTGATAGGTACATTGGATAATGATCAGTGCAGTGTTCTCTCTTAATTTAATTTTATCTTTCAAATAAAACAAATATTCTCTAAGTATTTGTATAAAAACTACTTAAATAACAAACACCTTTCTTTGCAATTTCTTAATAGTATATTCCTTAAAAACATTCTATCTTCTATCTCGTTATGTTTTCAGATTAAAATTTTCTGTGGAAAACTTTGGTAGGGAAATGGAATTTGACTAATAAAAGTTTAAAAAAATACCTTTTAATAAAAATCACTTTAAATAAAGCTCTATCATAGAAATTTAATAGTAAAGCACACTATAAAAGTTGCTAAGGATGTAGTGTATCTTTTCCTTTGACATTTCACATGTGTCTCTGCCCATTTTCAACTTGTTCTTTGTCTCCTGGGGCTGAGACATGCCTTGTATTAACGGGCTTTTCAGTTGATTTCAGCAAATGTGGTACCCTGAAAGAACAATCTAGAAATGGGAACTGGCAGTGCCAATTTAGTCTGAGAGATTTCATTGGCTGGCTGCATACACCTAAGGTCTCATCTCCCTAACTCTCTCATATGTGGGAAGTAACTCTTCTCCATCTCATCTACCTCTTCCGCACCATGAGAGTCAATGGATGAGAAAAGACACAGGACATGCTATTCCTGGTTCATTTCAATACCATTTGTACTAAGGTTGCACTAACAAAGTACTAAGTGTGAGGTGGCTTAAACAACAAAGATGTTTTGTCTCATGGTTCTGAAGGTTAGGGTCTAGGATAAAGGTATCAGTGGGGTTGTTTCCTTCTGATGCTATGAAGAAGAAACTGCTCTGTTTCTAGCAATCACTAACATTCCTTGACTTGTAGACATGATATTCCTCTCTCTGCCTTCTTGTTTACATGGCTTTCTCCCTATGTATGTGCATGTCTCAATGTCCCAACTTCTTTTCAAAGTCATACTGGACTGGGTTCCACCTGATAACATCATTTTTACTCCATTATCTCTGTAAAGATCCATTCACCAAATAAGATTATATTCTGAGGTACTGGGTGTAAGGACTCCAACATATAGCTTTTAGAGATTACAATTTAACTCCTAATACTTTTTCCTCAACTTTATAAACAATCCTTTTATTAATCCCTCCTCATTTATGAAACTTTAGTATACTACTGAGTCCTTAAAACAGAGTCCTTACTGAAGTAAAATTAATGCTATAATACCTTGAATATTCTTTAAGTATAAAAATTCCTATTCTAAGATCTAGGAAGTTTAAGACTACATATTTATTTCCTATGGGCAAATATGTGTGTAGAACATAGATCATAATATTTTGATTACAGAAATCCAAGTATAAGAAATCAACATTGATTCCCCTTGTCTTGAAGTATAAACTCCTTTAGGAAATTATATGAATTTTCATAGCAAAGCTTCTGGAATTTTGAAGTAGACAAAAAAGTATAGTTCAAATCATACTATGAAAAATTCTTATATTTTAAAAATGTTAGTATTAAATAAACTATTAGTTATTTTTGCATAATCAAAGACTAATGAAGTAATGTGATTTATTTATGCTACATCAATTTATAATTTTTATCACCTTTCTCATTATCAAGACATTTATTGAAAATACAGTAAATAGAGAATTAATCAATTAGCAAATATAAAACAAGTGCTGGCTGTTTCATGGTACAATACTCCACACTACAGTAGTCAAACAAATGTGAGAAAGGTGGCAATACAAAGAGTTTAGATGGAATATAATAATTATCAAATAGTGAGAAAGTGTTCTAGTTAAAAACAGAAAAACTTGATCACAGAACAGGAAGGTAATTTTATGATGGAAATGCTTGTAAAGTAGAAGTGAAAATGAGGATTATTCCAATGTAAATAAATGAAAGCAGGGCTGGGGATGTGGCTCAAGTGGTAGCACGCTTGCCTGGCACGCGTGCGGCCCAGGTTCGATCCTCAGCACCACATACAAACAAAGATGTTGTGTCCGCTGATAACTAAAAAATAAATATTAAAATTCTCTCTCTCTCTCTCTCTCTCTCTCTCTCTCTCTCTCTCTTTAAAAAAAATAAATAAATGAAAGCAAGCCAACTGGCTCACTGAATGCTTTGATACACTTTTCAACTTTTTAACAATCAGATGTCTTGGAGGATGTATGTATGGTAAAAACATTATGTATTAGGTAATGTTATTCTTCTAAGATATCCCACATCATAAAAGATAAAGATAAGTTACCTTATAATTGCATATTTGGGAGTAAAAAAAAAGAATAAAAAGGAAAATAAGAATTACCTTTAGGTCCTATAATGCCTGGAATCATAGGAAAAGAATGAGTATGCAGACTAATGTTTGCAATAAGAAGAATATTTTAATTCTTAGAGGACCTTACCATCTCCTGTATGTTTGTTTCAGTGTCATGCTTCTAGGAAACAGGAAGTCAGCATGTGTGAAAGCAAGGGTGGGGAGAAGGCAAGCTTACATTATCAAGGAAGGGATGATGAGAGGGCAACCAGAATTTATGAAGGTTATGGTTGAATCAGAAGAGACACAGGGGTTTAATTTCATTTTGTTGCATATGGATTTCCAGTTTTCCCAGCACCATTTGTTAAAGAGGCTATTTTTCTCCAATGCATACTTTTGGCACCTTTGTTTAATGAAAGATAATTGTAATTTTGTGGGTTAGTCTCTGTGTCCTCTATTCTGCACCATTGGTCTACCACATTGTTTAGGTGCCAACACCATGCTGTTTTTGTTACTGTTGCTCTGTAGTATAGTTTAAGGTCTGGAATAGTGATGCTACCTGCTTCACTCTTCCTGCCAAGGATTTTTTAGCTATTCTGGGTCTTATGCAACAAAATGAAATCAGATCCCTATCTCAAACCATGCACAAAACTCAAAGTGGATAAAGGGCCTAGGAATTAAACCAGAGATTCTGCTTCTAATAGAAGAAAAAGTAGGTGCTAATCTTCATCATGTGGGATTAGGCCCCAACTTCCTTAATAAGACTCCGATAGCACAAGAATTAAAACCAAGAATCAATAAATGGGATGGATTCAAGCTAAAAATTTCTACTCAGCAAAAGAAACAATCTGAGGTGTATAGAGAGCCTACATCTTGGGAGCAAATCTTTACCCCTCACACATGATGGAGTACTAATCTCTAGGGTATATAAAGAACACCAAAAGCTAAACACCAAAAAAAAAAAAACCCACAAATAACCCAATCTATAAATGGGCCAAGGATGTGAAAAGACACTTATCAAAAGAGGATATTCAATCAATCAACAAATATATGAAAAAATGTTCATCATCTCTAGTAATTAGAGAAATTCAAACTAAAACTACTCTAAGATACCACCTCACTCCAATCAGAATGATAGCTATTATGAAGACAAACAACAATAAGTGTTGGTGAGGATGTGGGGAAAAAGGCACACTAATATATTGCTGGTGGGACTGAAAATTGGTGCAATCAATATGGAAAGCAGTATGGAGATTCCTTAGAAAACTTGGAATGGAACCACCATTTGACCCAGCTATCCCTCTCTTAGGTCTATACTCAAAGGACTTAAAAACCGTATATTACAGGGACACAGTCACATCAATGTTACACCAGCACAATTCACAATAGCTAAAGTGTGGTATCAACGTAAATGCCCTTCAAGTAGATGAATGGATTTAAAAAATGTGGCATACATACATACATAATGGAATTTTACTCAGCAATAAAAGAGAATAAAATCATCGCATTTGCAGGTAAATGGATGCAGTTGGAGAAGATAATGCTAAGTGAAGTTAGGCAATCCCAAAAAACAAATGGAAAATGTTTTCCCTGATATAAGGTGACTGAATCATAGTGGGGTAGGGAGAGGGAGCACAGGAGGAATGGACAAACTCTAGATAGGGCAGAGGGGTGGAAAGGGAAGGGAGGGGACAGGGGGTTAGCAATGATGGTGGAATGTGATGGACATCATTATCCAAAGTACATGTATGAAGACATAAATTGGTGTGAAATACTTTATATACAGAGATATGACAAATTGTGTTCTATATGTATAATAAGAATTGTGATGCATTCCACTGTCATGTATTTAAAAAATAAAAGCAATTTAAAAATTTTTTTAAAAAAATTATGAGTTATTACATTGAAAACACATGGCTGTGACATGAATGGAACACCAAGAAAATTAATGTTTTAATTAAAATACTTATTTTACTTTAAATAAAGAGAAGAGACACAGGAATCTACAGTACTACAGACTAAGGGAAACATAACTTTAAAGGTACAAAGAAAAAGGAAGCGAGAATGAATGAAGACAAAAAAGTTGAAAAGCAAAAACATTGTATATTAAATTTCAATGGAGGGAATAAATTGGGACCAAGTGAAGAAAAGGAAGCAAAATTAAGGAAGCATGACTTTTTATTTCCCAGTCATTCAAATAAGGAGTTGCCCTCATTTTATAGTTGAGGTTGACTGGATACCAAGTCTTAGAAGGAAAGCATAATAGGTAAAAGAAGGATTTATTAATTGAAGTGATTATTAATAATCATAGAGATTACCAAAAACTCAAGCAATAAATTTGGTCTCACTGGTCACCCATGAACTTTGCTTCCCTTAAGTCCTCCCACATGAATTCAAACGTATTTCACATCTACCCTCCTCTCTTTGGGAACCAGTTCTCCTCAGAGGACAGAATATAGCAATAATATTGACCTCTTCCACTGATGACATGGAAAATCAATCTGTATTATCTAGAAATAGTTTCTGGAAAATCTCTTCTACAGCATAGCTACCTATAAACCTTAGGAACCGCATTACTCAAGCCAATGTTCCCATTCTTTTCTGTAGAAAGAAACAAACTAAACAAACAAACAAACAAAAAAGCATTGGTCTAGGATATAAACCTAACATTTTGCCTTAGAGAGACATCTGCTGGCAACCACCTTTTTGTTTCCTGCTTCTGAATTTGGATACTGAAGATACTTCGCATAAAAAGATTCTTGTGTTTCAATCTTTCTGTGATTGGCTTACTTCACTGAGTGTAATGTCCTTAGGTTCATCCATGTCATAATATTTTACATAATTTTTTTCTTAAAGCTGAATAATATTTCATTTTTGAACAATCCATAGTTATTTGCTCATTTCTAGATCAACATTTAGTTTGTTTCCACCACTTAGCTATAGTTAATCATCTGCAATAAACATGAAGAGTGTGCAAATATTTTCTTTAGATCCTGCTTTTAATACTTTTGAGAATATATCTTAAAATGTAATTGATGGATCATTGAATTATTTTATTTTTAATTTTTTGAGGAGCCTACATACTGCTTTCCACAGTTGTTAGTCCATTTTGTGTTCCCACCCAAGCCAGCATTTGAAATGTGTGTATATATAATATATATATATATTATCCTCAGTGTCTATTATAGCACCCTGCCAAAAGAAAATAATCAGTGAGTATTTCTGCAATGATTACACTAATAAATAAATCAACAATAAAATTTTTCCTTTGTTTTCCATAGCAATATTTTAGTCTAAAATCTGCAAGTGGTTTATTTCAGGTACATTTACATGACAATGATAATCTAATTCAGACACATAATTTATGTACATATGCAAATATAATTTGAAAGCAAGTCCTGTTTTTGTGAAATATTATTTTTTCATATTTGGAGAATGGACATGAAACATGGTTAAAGTTGATTCACTCTGCAGTAATCCATCTTTGTCAAAGTATTTTATGAAAGTGTGGAGTTAAAGCAAATGCAATGGGACTTTTTTAAAAAAATAAACTTCTATAATAGATGAGGTGGAAAACATTGAGAATCTTCAACTCTTCTTTAATTAGGATTGATTAAATGTTAAAATGATAATGAAACAAAAGAATTGGGACCATGAATTGAAGATATATATAGGTAAGAAGGAAGGTTATCTGTGAACTGAAACTGAAGGAACAGCCCTTCTGAAGTCATCTGAGACTGTCATGGGGTATATTATGCAGCTGAGTGAACCTTGTCATTTGCATGTAGTCAATATATAAAACAGTGTACCAAATAGGGCCTGATTAATGTAAATATGTATAAATAACCAAACAAAACATTTCATTATGTGTGCACTGAATTGTTGCACTAAGTCTAAGGCATCTGATCACTTAAATGTATTTCATAAATTTTCTATACTGGTTTGTCTTGATATTTTATGCTGAAATAGTAAACCTAGCAAGTACAACATATTAATCTTCAAGACCTATTTTAAAATGTGTTATTTCTCTTTGTTTATAATTTTAATTTCTTTCTTATATTTTTCTGGCTAACAGAACATTTTTATTTATTCAGTATAAAATGTCCTCATAGAACTATTTTCAGTAATTTAAGCAGCTTTCTGAAAATAAGTGATGCTATAAAACTCTTTGGGCTAACATTTTATAAAATAACTTAGTAACATTGTGTTTTTATTCATAATTGCTATGCACCATTGAGGATAATTTAAAATCTAATTGATTTTATGTATGACACCTATATTATATTTGTTCTACATTTCTTCTTCTACAATGATTACATTACCTTAATCTCTGTTTTTATGTAAAATAACTGGACCCTGTACATAATATTTAAATCTTATAGTACAGAAATATTTATCCTATTGCCACAGATTTTCTCCTGTTTATAAGTTAAAAATGTCATATATATGTCATTGTATGAGACTATTGTTATTTAAAAAGATATACTATTTTAATATCTTGTTTATTAATTAATTAATTTTTTGCCTATTTTTCTTTTTTATTATTGGTTGTTCAAAACATTACAAAGCTCTTGACATATCATATTTCATACACTTGATTCAAGTGGGTTATGAACTCCCATTTTTACCCCAAATACAGACTGCAGAATCACATCGGTTACACATTCACATTTTTACATATTGCCATACTAGTGACTGTTGTATTCTGCTGCCTTTCCTATCCTCTACTATCCCCCCTCCCCTCACCTCCCATCTTCTCTCTCTACCCCATCTACTGTAATTCATTTCTCTCCCTTGTTTTTCCCTTTCCCCTCACAACCTCTTATATGTAATTTTGTATAACAAGGAGGATCTCCTTCCATTTCCATGCAATTTCCCTTCTCTCTCCCTTTCCCTCCCACCTCTCGTCCCTGTTTAATGTTAATCTTTTTCTCATGCTCTTCCTCCCTGCTCCATTCTGAGTTGCTCTCCTCATATCAAATAAGACAATTGGCATTTGTTTTTTAGGGATTGGCTAGCTTCACTTAGCATAATCTGCTCTAATGCCTTCAATTTCCCTGAAAATGCCATGATTTTGTCATTTCTTTAGTTCTGAGTAAAACTACATTGTGTATAGATGCCACATTTTTTTATCCATTCATCTATTGAATGGCATCTAAGTTGGTTCCACAGTCTAGCTATTGTGAATTGTGCTGCTATGACATCGATGTAGCAGTACCCCTATAGTACGCTCTTTTAAAGTCTTCAGAGAATAGTCCGAGAAGGGCAATAGCTGGGTTAAATGGTGGTTCCATTCCCAGCTTTCCAAGAAATCTCCATACTGCTTTCCAAATTGGCCGCACCAATTTGCAGTCCCACCAGCAATGTACAAGTGTACCCTTTTCACCACATCCTCGCCAGCACTTGTTGTTGTTTGACTTCATAATGGCTGCCAATCTTACTGGAGTGAGATGGTATCTTAGGGTGGTTTTGATTTGCATTTCTCTGACAGCTAGAGATGGTGAGCATTTTTTCATGTACTTGTTGATTGATTGTATGTCCTCCTCTGAGAAGTGTCTGTTCAGGTCCTTGGCCCATTTGTTGATTGGGTCATTTGTTATCTTATTGTTTAATTTTTTGAGTTCTTTGTATATTCTGGATATTAGGGCTCTATCTGAAGTGTGAGGGGTAAAAATTTGTTCCCAGGATGTAGGCTCCCTATTTACCTCTCTTATTGTTTCTCTTGCTGAGAAAAAACTTTTTAGTTTAAGTAGGTCCCATTTGTTTATTCTTGTTATTAACTCTTGGGCTATGGGCGTCCTATTAAGGAATTTGGAGCCCGACCCCATGATATGTAGATCGGAGCCAACTTTTTCTTCTATCAGGTGCAGAGTCTCTGATTTGATATCAAGCTCTTTTATCCATTTTGAGTTAACTTTTGTGCATGGTGATAGAAAGGGGTTCAGCTTCATTTTGTTGCATATGGATTTCCAGTTTTCCCAGCACCATTTGTTGAAGATGCTATCCTTCCTCCATTGCATGCTTTTAGCCCCTTTATCAAATATAAGAAAGTTGTAATTTTGTGGATTGGTCTCTGTGTCCTCTATTCTGTACCATTAGTCTACCCGACAGTTTTGGTACCAGTACCA
>NW_026000057.1:19208596-19228123 GCF_001458135.2 Marmota marmota marmota | reverse complement strand
ATGCCTTTAATTTCTTTTGTCTGTCTAATTGCTCTGGCCAGGATTTCGAGAACTATATTGAATAGAAGTGGTGAGAGAGGGCATCCCTGTCTTGTTCCAGATTTTAGAGGGAATGCCTTCAATTTTTCTCCATTTAGAATGATGCTAGCCTGAGGCTTAGCATATATAGCTTTTACAATGTTGAGGTAAGTTCCTGTTATCCCTAGTTTTTCTAGTGTTTTGAACATAAAGGGATGCTGTACTTTGTCGAATGCTTTTTCCGCATCTATCGAGATGATCATATGGTTCTTATCTTTAAGTCTATTGATGTGGTGAATAATGTTTATTGATTTCCATATATTGAACCAGCCTTGCATCCCAGGGATGAATCCTACTTGATCATGGTGCACGATCTTTTTGATATGTTTTTGTATCTGATTTGCCAGAATTTTATTGAGGATTTTTGCATCTAAATTCATTAGGGATATTGTTCTGTAGTTTTCTTTCTTTGAGGTGTCTTTTTCTGGTATGGGAATCAAGGTGATATTGGCCTCATAGAATGAATTTGGAAGTTCTCCCTCTTTTTCTATCTCCTGAAATAGATTGTAGAGGATTGGTATTAGTTCTTCTTTAAAGTTCTTGTAAAACTCTGCTGTATACCCATCCGGTCCTGGGCTTTTCTTGGTTGGTAGTCTTTTGATGACTTCTTCTATTTCCTCACTTGATATTGGTCTGTTTAGGTTGTTTATATCATCCTGACTCAATCTGGGTAGTTCATATGTCTTAAGGAATTTATTGATGCCTTCACTATCTTCTATTTTATTGGAATATAGGGTTTCAAATAATTTCTAATTATCTTCTGTATTTCTGTAGTGTCTGTTGTGATATTGCCTTTTTCATCCCATATGTTAGTGATTTGAGTTCTCTCTCTTCTTCTCTTCATTAGCATGGCTAAGGGTCTGTCGATCTTATTTATTTTTTTGAAGAACCAACTTTTAGTTTTGTCAATTTTTTCCATGGTTGTTTTTGTTTCAATTTCATTGATTTCTGCTTTAATTTTAATTATTTCTTGCCTTCTGCTACCTTTGCTGTTGTTTTGCTCTTCTTTTTCTAGGATTTTGAGATGAAGTGTGAGCTCATTTATTTGTTGGTTTTTTCTTTTTTTGAGGAATGAACTCCAGGCAATGAATTTCCCTCTTAAAACTGCTTTCATTGTGTTCCATAGATTCTGATATGTTGTGTCTGTGTTTTCATTTATCTCTATGAATTTTTTGATTTTCTCCTTTATGTCTCTGTAACCCATTGATCTTTCAGTAACATATTGTTCATTTTCCAGGTGATGCAGGATTTTTCCTTCCTTCTTTTGTCATTGATTTCCAGTTTCATTCCATTATGATAAGATAAGATGAATGGTATTATCTCCACACCTTTATATTTACTAAGAGTTGCTCTATGGCATAATATATGGTCTATCTTTGAGAAGGAACCATGTGCTGCTGAGAAGAATGTATACCCACTTGATGATGGTTGATATATTCTATATATGTCAGTTAAGTCTAGGTTTTGATTGTGTTATTGAGTTCTATAGTTTCTTTATTCAGCTTTTGTTTGGAGGATCTGTCCAATGGTGAGTGCGGTGTGTTGAAGTCACCCATAATTATTGTGTTGTGGTCTATTTGATTCTTGAACTTGAGGGGAGTTTGTTTTATGAACGTTGCAGCACCATTATTTGGTGCATACATATTGATAATTGTTATGTCTTGTTGGTGAATGGTTCCTTTTAACAGTATATAGTGTCCTTCTTTATCCCTTTTGATTAACTTAGGTTTGAAGTTGATTTTATTCGATATGAGTATTTCCACTCCTGCTTGCTTCCGACGACTATGTGAGTGGTATGATTTTTCCCAACCTTTCACCTTCAGCCTGTGAATGTCTTTTCCTGTCAGAGGAGTCTCCTGAAGGCAGCATATTGTTGGTTCTGTTTTTTTAATCCAAGTTACTAGCCTATGTCGCTTGATTGGTGAGTTTAAGCCATTAACATTTAGGGTTACTATTGATATATGGTTTTTACTTCCAGTCATGTTTATTTATTTATTTATTTTAATTTGGCTTGTTTTTCCCCCCCTTTACTGAGTTTCCTCTCACTGTTAGTTTTGGGTGCTGTTTTTCGTTTCCTCTTCTTGTAGTGTTTTGCTCAAAATGCTTTGCAGTGCTTGTTTTCTGGCTGCGAATTCTTTTAACTTTTTTTTATCGTGAAATATTTTAATTTCATTGTCAAGCCTGAAGCTTAATTTTGCTGGATACAGTATTCTTGGTTGGAATCCATTATTTTTCAGTGTTTGAAATACGTTGTTCCAGGATCTTCTCTCTTTCAACGTCTATGATGAAAAATCAGCTGTTAACCTGATTGGTTTACCCCTGAATGTAATCTGCCTCCTTTCTCTTGTAGATTTTAATATTCTCTCCTTGTTCTGTATGTTGGATATCTTCATAATAATGTGTATTGGAGTTGGTCTATTATGGTTTTGAATGTTTGGGGTCCTGTAGGCTTACAGAATTTGGCAATCCATTCCATCTTTCATATCTGGAAAGTTTTCTAAGATTATTTCATTCAATATGTTGCTCATTCCTTTGGTTTGGACCTCTATACCTTCTTCTATCCCAATGACTCTTAAGTTTAGTTTTTTTATGACATCCCATATCTCTTGGATGTTTTGCTCATGGTTTCTTACCAGCCTTTCTGTGTTGGCTATAGTCTTTTCGAGTTGATAAACTTTGTCTTCATTATCTGATGTTCTGACTTCTATTTGATCTAGTCTATTTGTAATATTCTCATTTGAGTTTTTGATTTGGTTTATGGTTTCCTGCATTTCTAGGATCACTGTTTGATTTTTTTAAATCTCTGTATCCTGGTAGAGTTCATTTTTTGTTACTTGAATCTGCTTATGTAATTCATTTTCAAAGTATACTTTCATTGTTTGGGCTTGCTATCTAATGATTTCTTTAAGATTCCATTCCATCTGAGTCAGGTATGCCTTTTTTCTGTCCATTTTTCTGATGCCTCTAGGTTCTCTTGTAAATTTAAGTCATCCTGCATTGTTTGTAATCCTTTTTTCCCCTTGTTTTTTTCATGGTGCTCACATTGCTTTCCAACTCTTTGACTGTTGTGTTTCTGTTTTCTCCTATAAATTTGTTTTGGTTTTGTATAGCTCCAAGATCTCTCTTTTGTGTTGGGAGACAATGTTTAGAGATGTTGGATTTAATTGTGATTTAAGGTAAATTCATTAGTTTCATTAAAGGCCTACGGATTTTGATGGCATATAGAGAATTGAGGCTTGAACTTAGGATTTTATGTTAAGGTCGGGCGATTTGATGGTGTGGAGGTTAGTATATCTTAGTTTCTTTGGGGGGGTTGTTCAAATGCAGGCGGATATTAACAAGAGAATAGACAGGAGTACTTGGGGGCTTAGGCGGACTATAGACCGTCTCCTAATATTCATCTATTTACATTTAGTAAATTACACGTAATTGGAGTGGTCATGCTTGGGAGAAAATATAGGGAAAAGGTAAGGAAGCAAACCAAGAAAGAGAGAGGGAGAGAAGAAAGAAAGAGAAAAAATAGAAAAGAAAAAGAAGAAATGATAAAAAAATAATAAAATAAAGTAAAATAAAAATTACAATTTAAAAAAAAAAGCACTGTTAGGCTTCTATTTTCTTCGCTTCCAGTAGGTGGTGCTGTGCCTTCCGGACCAAGATTTTGCCCTCCGGCTGTAGGAAACAATCCGTATGAGGGCACTCCCTCCTCCCCCACCTGGTGTCTCTCCAATCCTGTTCATTTAGGTTTATTCCTGGCCTCTAGTCTCCTTGCTTCTCCCGCCAGACAGGCCTTCCCAAGTGTGATACCTCTCCACAGTTCAAGCTACACTCTGGGCCTGCAGATTCCTGGATGTGGAGCGCAGCTATTGGGAACCTGTCCCCTATTGTTTTGATTCCCTCTGATAGCCACTCCTCCGAGAGCTGGCGAGACAGGTTTCTTTTTCGCCCCTGGTGGGAGGGGGGAGTTGGAAGTCAGGTGCTTTTACCTTTCCCCACGCCTCTATTCACGCTCACTCTGATAATCAAAGCCCCGGAAAGCCAGGTAGAGATTTTATGTGATTTCCCCACTGTATGGGAGAAGGGCTAAATGTCACACACCTGTTTTATTGCTGAACTTGCTGCGATGAGGTCGGATCTGTGGGAAACTGGCGATGGTGACGTCAGCTCTCCAAGATGGTGGCTGCTGGCTTCCTCAGTGGGGTGTCCGGTGTGGAGGCAGATCTAGACTGTTTCTCTCCCCTGTCTCAAACCCAGAACTCAGCCTGGAGTACTGTGAGGGCACAGTTGGCAGGACCCCACAGAATCCGTAGCACCATTTCTCTGCGTTGCTGGCACGTCGGCACACAGGCTCCGGCTGTGGGGCTGGCCACTGATCAATCAGCCTGAATTTCCAGGGGCACGGTTCACTCATGATTGAGCCGCAGATACTAATCCTCAGGTGTTGGAAATCCTTCCTCCAGGTTTCAGTGCACCCCAATTTTGCTGGAAATTCCTAACAAGATAGCTTCTGGTCGCTCTAAACTCTCTATTCCCCTGTGCAGTACATGGGGTACACGGGGGTGATGCACTCTATTCGCCTCCATCTTCCTTCTTTGTTTATTAATTTAGTTTTTTTGTGGTGCTGAGGATCAAACCAAGGCCTCTTCACATGATAAGCACACACTTTACCACTGAGGTGCCACAGAAGGGCTGTCACATTGATAGCAGCTAGTCAATTTCTTTACAGTTTGGGCCTTTTAACAAATACCTTAAATAAAATTCAAAATTGTTAATTTTCATATGTTTGTCAAACCATTCCACCCAAACATTACTATTTAGTTATTTGACCTGAGTCTATATGTTGTCATTTTGTAATAGACATGTGTTCTACATCAGTTTGAAGACTCACGCAGGCACTATCCCACATTTTTTATTTTATAAATTGATAAACATTTGTCCCAGTAACAACATATTGCTAAAAAGGAACTGAATTTGGGTCTATATAAGGCTAACAAGTATTGGTTCTTCAGTGTTTTCAACTTACACTATGTAACTTTCCATTTAATTTAAAAGTTCTATACCTCTAAGTTTCACATATAAATATCTAATTTATCCTCATTTCTTTCTCTCTCTCCCCCCTATCATTTGCCAAGGATAAACATACACTAAGATCCAACAGAAATCTTTATAGAGTAAGCTGAGATAACTAAGTTCTTGCCAGAAAGTTGAATCTTATTAATCAGAGGGAATATTCTTTCTCTTAGGTAGTAAACTTTCCATCAACACTACTTCTGAAACCTGGTGTATCTTTTTCTCCCAAACATTCATAAACTATTAATTTAATAATTTAGATATAATTGATTATAAAGTTGCAGTAATATTAATGCACTGATTAATAAAAAATCAAATGATTAACTAAAATATATCAAGCTTCAAATATATTTAGCAAATGATGATGATACTACTACTCTTACTGACAACAAGAATTCAGAGGAACAAATATTGAGATATTCATGCTTTCTGAAGTTATTGATTGGACTTGTATTTGCCAATTTCAGTGTAGGAAATGAAAATATAGCACTGAGGAAAAAAAAAGTCAAATTCTCGTTCAGTAATTAAAAACAAATAAATGTATATATTTCTAGATTTATGTTTACTATGAGCCAGAACTTCATACGTTACATATGTCAAACTTTATGAGGGGCTGGGGTTATGACTCAGTGGTAGAGTGCTCACCTCACACGTGCAAGGCCCTGGGCTTGAGCCTCAGCATCACATAAAATAAATAAATAAATAAATAAAAGTTATAAAACAAACAAAAAAAACTCTTATAAAAAAACTTATGAATGTAGTTATTTTCTCTGAAGTGATCACTGTGTAGTGATTAGACAAAGGGAGTTTCTAAAAATTCCAATAATGTAATAATAGGCATCTTGAAAGAATTCAGAAGTGGTTCAAAGGAAGGAAGTTTCACAATCAGTTGTCAAATTTGTTTAAGTTCCATGAAAGAAATGACATTTGATTATTTGATTGTTATTCTAGCTTCCTTCTGATTCAAGTACTTTAAGTTATAAATGTTCATCTGAGTATTGTTTCATCCCAGAGAGCCTTACATTTTAAATTGTTATTATCGCTTAGTTCTCAAATATTCATCATGTCGGCTTGGGGTCTGACTTCCTTCACAAGACTCCTAAAGTACAAGAAATAAAATAAAATAATCAATAAATGGGATGGATTCAAACTAAAAAGTTTCTTCTCAGCAAAGGAAACAGTAGATAATGTGAAGATAGAGCCTACAGATGGGGAGAAAATGTTTACCACATGCACATCAGATAGAGCATTAATCTTCAGGATATAAAAAGAACTCAAAAAACTTAATACAAAGAACAAATAACCCAATAAATAAATGGGCTAAGGAACTGAGCAGACACTTCATGGAAGTTATACAATCATCAAATATATGAAAAAATGTTCATCATCTCTAGAAATTAGAGAAATGCAAATCAAAACTATTCTAAGATTTCATTTCACTCCAGTCAGAATGGCAAGTATCCAGAATACAAGCAAAAGTATGTGTTGGCAAGAATGTGAGGAAAAAGATTCACTCATATATTGCTGGTGGGAATGCAAATTGGTACAACCACTATGGAAAGCAGTATGGAGATTCCTTAGAAAACTTGGAAAGGAAATACCATTTGACCTAGCTATCCCACTCCTTGGATTATACCCAAAAGACTTAAAATTAGCATACTGCAGTGACACAACCGCGTCAATGTTTATAACAGCACAATTCACAATAGCTAAACATGAAACCAATATAAGTACCTTTCAACAGATGCATGGATAAAGAATTAAAGACTATTATGCTAAGTGAAATAAGTCAATCCCAAAAAACCAAAGGCCACATGTATTCTCTGGTGTGTGGATGCTGATCCATAATGTGGGGATAGGGGGCTAAGAAAGTTTGGATTGGGCATAGGGGAGTAAGGGGTTTGGGCTGGGAAAAATGGTGGAATGAGATGGACATTATTTCCCTATATACATGTATGATTGCACAAATGGTGTGACTCAGCATCATAGACAGTAGGAGAAATTAGAAGCTGTGCTCCATTTGTGTACAATAAGTCAAAATGCATTCTGCTGTCATGGATAACTAATTAGAACAAATATATATATATATATATATATATATATATATATATATATATGAGGATGTTTCTTGAATGATCCATATATAGGACAGCCAACTGAGGGGAAAACCCACCCCAAATATGGGCAATAGGTTGGAGGCCTGATAGAACAAAAAGATTTAAAAAAAAAGAAAAACAACAACAAGGAAGCAGAAGCAGATCCAAACTCTATTATTCTTAAACAGTGCTTAGGTTGATGCTGCTACTACCTGGGAACATCTGACTCTAGCCCTTCAGTCTTCAAAGTGCCCTTGACTCTCCAGAGAGTTTCTTGGCCTTTGGTCCTGGACTAGGGCTGCATCATTGGTCCCACTTGTTCTGAGGCTCCAGCTTCTTGGACTGAGCAGCAACTGGTTCCTCCAACTTTCCAGCCTAATGTGGAGGGAGAATGAAAGGGAAAGAGGAAGTACTGGGGACTGAATTAAAACAAATTATATTCCATGCTTTTAAAATTATGTAAGAATGAATGTTAATGTTATGTACAACTAAAAAGAATCAATAAAAAAGAACAATTTATTTTTTCTCAATTTTTGTTTCCATTCATATTTACCTTGATTCTGCTATGTTTCTCCAGTTTGTTAATTTCTTATTTAAAATGTATTTTTCATTCTTGAGCATGAAGTTCCAAAGATAAACAATAATTGATTTTGTATACATTTATTCTACAATTGGAACATTCTCTTAAAAATGTAACTTATAAAATGGTATAAATCTTGGGAATGTATTTTATCTTACTTCTTCATATCAACTTTACTATAAACACAAAATATTTTCAATAAAACCATGTTAAGTGAGAGATATATATTTTCATTCAATTTAAGGATATACTTATAATTATTATTATTTTTTAATTGGTTTTCAAATAATTTTTGCATATTGATAGTCTCTCAGATTTATCTCTTTTTTGCTTGGGTCATAGGTGGCGTTAGTAATATTACTTCTATCCTAATAGGAAGTCATATACAGAACTGTAGAACCAGTAAAAAGGTTTGCATTTAATTTTTCTTCAAGAATCCTTCCAGTATTTTCTCTTGCCATAGTAACTTCACATTTCAATACAATACCTATCACATAAAGGAGTCAATAGAATAATTCTTGATCTTCCAAAGGAAATTTTCATGAACATTTTTGTTAATATCTTATTTAAATCAAGTTTTATGAAGTTTATGCAATTATTTTGAATCTTGATGTTATTTTCTCTGAATTTTTATTAGTTTAGACATACTTATGATAATCAATTTCTTTGCCATTTCCTTTATTATCTTTGTGTTAACTATCATTTGTTTTTATCTAAGTTCCATACCTTTTGTTTCATCTTATCCCCCTCTAGCATGTCCTCAACCTACATGTCACTTCCCTATAAAATGTCATCATTCGGAAACTCAAATTTCTATTTTTTTTTTTTGTAATTCATAATACTCAAATTAATTTCCATTAACTGCTAATTCTATTACTATAAAAAAATTAGGATTAATATTTGTTGAGATTAAATCCCTGAGAAATACCATGTCAGAAATGCAGAGGCAGAGGAGTCATAGAAGGATGGAAGGAAGAAAAGGGGGAGGGAGGGAGGAAAAACAAAAGGAAAAGTAACATAAAAGAATAGATAAAGGAACAGACTGAAAATGATCAGGCAATTTGATTATGATAGTAGGATGTGTGCCAGAGGCACCAAAAGAAGTTCGTCTTTCAAGTCAGAAGTGTTCAACAGCATTAAGTGGCTCTCTTGTGTGTGTGTCTCCTTCTTTCCCTCTTCCTCTCTCTCTGTTTCTCTCTCTTCCCAACCACCAGAAGCATTTGTCTTCTCGCCTCTGGAGAAGATTTCCCACTTTTGGAGAAGAAGCACAGGGGATCCTGCATACACTGCAGCTTCCTAAGCTGGGTGACTTGGGCTGGTTTTTCTGCAGCCTCTCAGCCACCACCCTCAGCATAGGTACACTGGCTGCCATCCTAGGCACTGGTTCACTCACAGGCCAAAGGCCCTGGAACCACCATCAACCTCCTGATGCAGTCAGAAGAACTGGAGGACAGTGGCAGGGCCCAGTGATCTGTGATTGGAGGGAACTATCTTACCCACTTAGCTACTACTATGATGATGCCAGGATCATGTACCAGGTGTTCTGCTGTAGGCTGAGTATCTCAGGGAATGAGCCCTGACATGGCTTCAGGAAACCCAAGCATCTGTATCAGTGGCTATACTACAGGAGGTGGCCAATAGAACTGAAATTCTGAAGTCCTGACTTCTCCAGCACAACTGTAAAGCAAGTACAGATCAGTTTATTGAGTTTTTTTGCACAAAATAAACCAGAATGGATCATTGCAGAATTGTCTCATTATATGTATTCCATGGTGGTGCTGTAACTTTATGACACCTTGGGCCTTGGAGCTATTCCTGCATCACCAATACCCTGGACATAATACCATGGTTTTATGGATAATACAATGATTTTATAGATAAGCCTCAGAAAAATATGCTTCTACTAGAGCATGTGGAGAACAAGGAGACTCTAGGGCTCAAGATGATTGCCCTCATGGAGTCATTTGTGGATGCCCTGAAAGAAAAGAGTGCAGAAGCTGGAGGTGGTCATCAAGTCTATTCAAGCTGTGGAGGACAGTGATGGAGTGAATCACCATGCTCTTGTGATCCCATAGCCTGATGACCTCTCCTTAGTGTGTTTCACAAATGGTGCAACAGGGAACCCTGAAGGTATGATTCGCATCCATCGGAACATGGTAGCTGATTTCTCAGGCTTTCTGAAAATGACAAAGTGATTTTTCTGAGGTAGGATGATGTGCTCATGTCCTTCCTGCCGCTGGCTCACATATTTAGAGAGTAATCCAGTCCATTCTCTACTGCCAGGGAAGGTGTGTTGACTTCTTTCAGGGAGACATCTATCTCTGATGACATGAAGGCTCTATACTTTACCATGTTCCTGGTTGTCCCACAACTGCTGAACTGGATGTACAACAAGATCTTCAGCCAGGCAGACACTTCATTAAAGCACTGGTGTTGGAGTTTGCAGCAAAATGCAAGCTGGCTGAAGTTCAGAGTGGAATCATCAGTAATAATACTAACTGGGATGAACTATTCTTTAATAAGATTCAGACCAGTCTTGGTGGATGTGTGCGGAGGATTGTTACTGGAGCAGCTCCTCAGGTAACTACATCAACTACCTCACCAGCAGCCCTGGGATTTCTTCTGGCATCTCTGGGGTGCCTGGTTTCTGAAAGTCATGGGCAAACCAAGTATACTGCTAGATGCGCCTTCACCACACCTGGGGACTAGACCTCAAGGTATGTGGGGGCACCTATGCCCTGCAATCATATCAAGCTTGATGTGGAGAAGCTGAACTACTACAACTGCAAAGGAGAGGGAGAGACCTGTGTGAGAGAATCAAATATGTTCAAAGGCTATGTAAAAAATCAGGACAGAACAAAGAAAACACTAGACACTGACAGCTGGCTTCATATTGGAAACATTGGAGAGCCCAGGACAGGAGAAGTGTCCTAAGATTTATTGAGAGACAATCATTTTGACCCTGACTAGAGCAGTTTTTGAACAATATTTGGAGTGGACATGTTAAGCAGAAACAATTTATGAAGTGAAGGGAAAAGGGGAAAATGAAGAAAGTAATTGGAAACATGACTGTCTTCTATAAACATTATGAACATTATGCTTTTCTAGAGTAGATTACTTTATGAACAATAAAACAAGAACATTTATTTTCTGTTGCCTGGAATGCCTTTTTCTTTTCTGCCAAGTTATCCTTTGTTTGTTTGGATAGAATTCGTTATCCCTATATCCCCTGCTGTGATTTGGATAAGTATATTGCAAAGACCTGTTTGTTGAAGGCTTAGTCCCCATGCTGTGGCACTGTTGGCACGTGGTGGAACCTTTAGGAGGGAGTTTGGACCTAATGAGAGCTCTGTAAAATAAATAAGCCTATCTTAGGAAATCAGTATACTTCAAGAAATCAGCAAACATGTAACTAAGTTGCTTGTGGAGGACTAATGCCTATACAAGTATTTCAAAATCAATTACATAGCTTGCAATATAGCAGTTAACTTAAACTATTTACGCTATGGTAACAACAAATATCTAAACTCAAATCTCAGTTTCCTAAAACTAATTTGAAATCACAGAGCCCTAAAACAACTAAAATGCATTTCTTGCGTGTGCTCCTTGACCATAATGGGTCTGCAAAGGTCTCTTGGTTTCTGGTTGTTCTTTAAGTTCCCAGCCTGATTGAGCTGCCATATTCCCAAATACTACATTTTTTTTTTTTTTGGCAGAGAGGGAGGAATCTACAATTGCCCACCAAAAACGAAAGTGGACTTTTATGTATATCCATAATTCTTTCCACAAAAGTGGGCACATGACTGTACTCATTGGAGACCACAGAGTATGATTCAAACACATTCACAGAAGGGGAGCTGGTATTATTTGTTGATCAGCAGTAACAAATACCAAAGAGATGTATCATGTTTGAGACTCCAATATATTGGAACTGTTTTCAAGTTTCTTCCTTGGCATTTTTTGCTCTTTCCAGTTCAAGTAATTTCTGTGTAATATCAACAAACAAAAATAGACACTGAAGAATGAAACTTCAGGAAAAGCAGCAGAAACATATTCGTTTTATCCCTTAGCACATTTCCTCTAGTTCTCTTGCCATTCTTGTTCCAAAAGTGGGACAGCTGCTTTAAGCCATATGCTTTGGAAGGATCTTCTATACAGGAAAAGCTAAAAAGAATAAAGAAAAATCAGTACTATTTGCTCACTTCGCTAAACAGTTTTCACTAATCGCTTTCATGATTATTTGTTTTGTACATGAAATTTTACTAGTTTACACCTGATATTTTATTATGAATTTTTATTTTAACATCATATTAGAATTTTAGGGATAGAACTGCTGATATATAATATTTGATGACTATATATATACATGTACACATGCATCTATGTATAATATATTAGAATATAATATATTACATGCATCTATGTATAATATATATTAGAAAAAAAATGCTAACAAACTCCAGGTCCTTTCTCATCTTTAACTTTCCTGCGTCTTTTTTTCTAGCAATTAAATATCACACTTTGTGCAAAATTATCTATCTAGCCAAATATACAGATTACTTCCATTTTTAACATTATTTTTCCTTGTATGTTATCTTTCTGAACTCAAGACATAGAGCTATATTCTTCATATCCTTGTACATTCTGCTCTCAAAAATTATAATGTAAAATATTAATATGTGCTGTTTTTGAGATCTGAAAGATCAATTATTTTGTTTCTCATAAAAATTGAAAAGTTCAAATAAGATATTGATGGCAACTAGTTTGAATGTATCAGATTCTAAAACAATTAACATAGATTTTTAAAATGTTAAAATGGTCAATATTACATTACAAACATTTTGTAAGATCTATTTCTATACTATATTTGTTTTAATGTACTTGCTTAATACTTTAAATCCAATAACAAACATGAGAGATTTCCATTATAAATCTCTTCATCATCATGCATATTAATCATCATTTCTTGGAAATACACAACTGTGGAGTTGTGTGAAGTCAAATTTCCATGTGTAATACTAACATTGGCCAATAGATGCCCTAAGAGTTCTAAACACAAGAACTCTCAGAATTAAAATTGCGTATTTGAACATCAGCAATTTCATATGCTCTGTTTTCATAGTTCAGTTACACTTGTGAAATGGCACCATATTTTTAGATTTTAAAGACTCTTAAGATTACCAAACCCCAAATTACTTCCCCAAATTTTATTAAGGTAATAGAAGAAAGAAAAGGAAACTTTTACAGAATTGATTTTAAAAACTAAATGAAGGCACCAATGCATCTGATCCATTTAAATTATTACTTCTGATTTCATTAATGCAGCCAACACTATTGTTACTGTGTCATACTGTGTATGACTCTAAGGTTAATTTAATCACAGAAGCTGATCAGGTGGAGTTGTGAAATATTTCTTGAATTATCTCATACTTTTTTTTTCTGATTTCAGTATAATTTTAAACATTTTGTATAACAGCTAGTAGCAGAGTACACATGGAGCTTAATAATAGATGTCATTTTAATTATAGGCCTCAACTTCTGGATTATTTTAAGATTAAAATTTGTCCATAAAGAATAAAGGTTACTCAAGCATATTTATTATATAATTCTAGCAAAATAGAACTATGTTTTTCAATTTCTACCTTTAGTTCATGAAAATTTACTCTCAAGTGGTTTTCTCTGTTAAGCCAATGACTAAATATTTTTTTCTGTGCTTATCTCCATGTCTAACATCCTCCTAATGAGGCTATCTAAAATTACGAAGATACATACCATATAATGATAATTTGAACCATTACTTAATTATATTTACTATAAAAATATTTCCTTAATTCATCATTTCAATTTACATTTCATTTTATAAAGCAGCATTTTTTGAAACTACACAAGCCTAAGAATTCTGTTCATGAACAAATTAATAGATGCCAGCAGTTATTGAAACTTATTCCCATTGTTTACAAACTAGTATAAAAAAAAGAAAATATTATTTACCAAGACAAAACAGAAACACAGAATATAACTTTAGGGGGAAACTCAGAGCAGTATCACTTGGAAGGTAGGAGAGTGTACCTGTTAAAGAGATGATTAAATGAGGAAGATGAAAAGTTTTACATGAAATCTAGAAAAGGTAATTTAAGCCTGAGTCTGCTAAATCTGTCTGTACATTTTCTTTTCTCATGATATGGTTATCTAATAAGCAGGGTTATTTTTCCCTCCAATTTAGAAGATAGACACACTTTATCATAAAGAAAATGTTAGGCTTATCATAAAGAAAATATTAGGCACACACACCAACCATAGTACAAACTTTTGATTACAATCTGTATTGGTCTTTTGCATGGTCCATCACTATGTTTAATTATGAATTTGCTTTAGTCCCTTATAGTTGCTGATAATGAGCAAAGTTATTCCTTAAAGCTTAATCTACATATTTTTATCCAATGTGCTAGGTTTTATCTTTCTGATTGAACAATATTTCTTAAAGCATGTTTAATTTTTTTTCTATTTAATATCACCTCAATGAAGATTAACATCAATGAATTCCTTGAACATCTATATTCATACTATGCATTTGTCCATGTGCTTGTAGAGTTTGAAAAGTCTATTTACACAATGGAAATTAAAGTTCATATGTGCCTTGATCTGAGAATTTGAATGATAGAATAGAGTTATATCTAACATTTAGCATGGTATTTTTGTAGAGTACCTCAACACTTTTATGAAATGAACCATTTAATGGTGAATTCACATTTACTAATCAAAAGCTTTTTTTTAAAGTGTATGATCCTATGTGCTAAGGTAAATATTAGTGAAAAAAGAACTGTATTCCCCATGATTAAATTTAGCAGTCTGTTATATGAAATCAATGTAAATGTCTGGACTATGATGGAAAATAGATACAATTAAAAAAAAAACTCAAATTGCAACACGTGTTGAGAGTTTTAAAAATCAAACTAATATAATCTCAAAAGATGTAATTATTGCAAATATTGTTTAGATCACATATGTCTAATTGTAATGAAAGTATTCTCTATATCATCAGTATTGGAGTTTTAATTCTGAAATCCTACATTTTATGTCCATATTTTGAAGAAAATGCATTTGAAAATTCTCATTAGAACATGCTACCCCTACACACACATTTGTACAAAGATATATCTAAGGTCACAATTCTGGGTTAGCTAAGAAACTCAGACATGATATGTATCCACATTCTACCAAAAGTATTATAATATATTTAAATATTCTATGAAACAACAGATAGCTAGTAAACTGTTAAAATAGAACATTAAGATAAAATAAAATAGATAAAATGCATGAATGAAACTGAAGTATCAAGAGATAAAAGAAAGAAGGGAAAGAAGAAATAGAAGGAAAAAAGAAGAGGAAGTAAGAATTGGAAAACCTATATTTTCAAATGTCAAATATAGAATTTATATTTAACATTGTATATTTAACATTAGGAATCTCTACAAAAAGGCTAAAAGATGAAAGCATAAATTAAATTTCATCCATTTTTTCTTAATAAAATTAATCTTTAAATGCTCTATCTATTCTTTAAAAACATTATATGCATATGTATTATCAGGAGAGAGCACCAGAAGTTAGATTGCAAGCAACTTGGGATTTCTAAGAATCATATTTATGCTTATGTTACAATCATTTTGCTCTCGTTAATTAGAGAAGATTTGGGGGATTCAATGCTATGAATTTTTTTCTGGATTTGCTTTATTTTGAGCCCCCCCCCCCAATTACCTAGCAAAAGTACTGCATCTTAAAAGCCAGGCTCTGTGCACATGCCTGTAATCCCAATGGCTGGGGAGGCTGAGAAAGGAGAATTGTGAATTCAAAGCCAGTCTCAGCAATGTGGAGGCACTAAAAATCTCAGTGAGACTCTGTCTGTAAATGAAATACAGGTTGAATGCCCCTGAGTTCAATTCCAGGTACTAAAATAACAACAAAAACAACAACAACAATAATAATAATTAGATATATATACATACATACATATATATGTATGTGTATATATATATATATATATATATATATATATATACTTCATCTTTGCTTTTAAAAATAAACATGTTCTTTGTTTGCAACAAACCTCATAATTGCCTCAAAAAATTAAATATACATTTATTATATTTACAATATAATTCTAATATACAAATACATAAAATAATTGTAATTTAAAAAGAAGTTTATAGAGTCTGGTAGCACTACAGAAGTCCAAAAAAATATGCACACTCAGAAAGCCACAATACAATGAGTTTCATAATTTCTAAGTGTTACAGTCTAATATGTTTATGTAAATTATCCAAGTTAAAATCCTTATGTATATGTTGGTTTTGTAGCTTTTAAAATATTTTCCCTGAGTATATTTAATCAATATTTTAATTGGGGGCTGGGGATGTGGCTCAAGTGGTAGCACGCTTGCCTGGCACGCGTGCGGCCAGAGTTCGATCCTCAGCACCACATACAAAGATGTTGTGTCCGCTGAAAACTAAAAAAAATAAATAAATATTAAAATTCTCTCCCTCCCTCCCTCCCTCTCTCTCTCTCTCTTTAAAAAAAAATATTTTAGTCATCTTTGCAATGATCATTTGAAACCAAAAAGCCACTATCTTTTTAACATTACTTAAATTTTATTGTTACTTTACAACTATTTTAAATATCTGAACAGTAATTAAATGCATGACTGCCTGTGAAATATCGTAGTATTTGATTTATATAGTAAATGACTACTTAAAGAGGCCCATTCTGACTTATTTTCATTTCAAACGTTGCAAGTGAAATTTACTTGGTACCTCTCTTAGCCTCCTATTTGCTCCTAGTCACCCCTCCTCTCTTCCAACCTAATTACCTTAAGATATTTTTTTCCACAGTCAGAGTAACCAGTAACTAAACACCAATTTATTTTTCTTAAGAGGAAAGTTCTTAAGATTTTGAATTTTAATTGAATTTTCAATTGTAATATAGAAATTTGAGAAGTTTTTAAAATTCTAATATGGGTTCACAGAATGACAGATATATAGAGAACTGTAGAGTTAATTTGATATCATCCTCATATTCTACAAAATGATGGACGTGATGAAACAGTTAAAAAAAAATGCCCTTAGTCACATTGCCATTTAGGACAGAACAAAACCCAGATTCCCCTAGGGCAGGGTACAATGAGAGCTCTCAATGCTTTATCTGCATTTATGCAAGTTTGTGCATGCTTCCACAAATAGTTTATTTCTTTAAATTTTTATTTCTTTTCCTCTCTTTCGTTCTTTTTAAAGATGGTCTGAAAGTGATCTCATTTCCCTTTCATGTTTGGAAGGTAGTTTCATGTTACAGTTTCATCCCCAAGGCTTTTGAATAATAGTATGACTGCTTTGATTGAACTCATTGCCCCAAACAGCCTGATCACTGGAGAAAATGGAAAGATAGTGTCCACTAAACAAATGATAGAGATTTTGGCAGAATTTTTTTAATGAATGTGTAATATACCCTACATATCTCTACAGTATATTTTTAAGTTTTCTCTGACATTTTGGCATAATGAAAATGAACCAGATAAAAATACCATGTGTGCCATAGACTGCCTACTGAATCACTCAGTATGTGTGATGTGATGTGTGTGTGTGTGTGTGTGTGTGTAATGAGTAAGATAAAGATGCATGGCACTTGTCAATTATATATTAATATGAAATCAGTAGCTGTCAGAGGAAAATAAAGAATTGCAGATTACCCAGAATGTAAGAATTATGATCTAACATTATTAAAGTGACATTCCTAGGAATTTGTGTATTTGAGAAACAAATGGGCAGGTTCTCAAATAAAACTGCAAAGAATGGGTTATGTAGGTGCAAAGCAGAAAAAAATGAAAGTTCCCTTAGAAGTAAAATTACTCCATTTTTTTTTCTCATTTAATAAAGACAAAGTAAGAATTTGGGGCTATACGGCCAAAAAGTAAGTTGATTAAAGACCCTGAATACACTAATGAGCAGGTACAGTGTGACATTATATTAGACTTCAGAAATATCATGACTCATATCAGTATGTGTGCCTTCTGATGGAAAACAATGTGTTAAATGCTGTTTTTTTTTTCTTTTTTGAATAAACAACTTTATTTTGAAAAATGCATTATCTAATTTAAGACAAATTAGACTTACATTTATATGCCCATTGCATTGTACAAGTAAGTCATGTTAGCTGTAGTTGAATTGTGTGGACGGTATGTGAATAATGACCCTTCTGGATGATTGATTGTTTCAGTTCACTAAAAGTGTTTGTTTACAAGTTTAAGCAGTCTGTGGAATCTGGCATGGCAGGCACCCTTTCTCTTGCTGTCAAAGCTCTTAGAGCTTCACTGGGACAAGAAACATCACATATACTGAGAGAATTGCTAAAGGCTATGAAATGCTTCCAGCATATCCCATTTTTTCGTAGAACAATTGATATATTAGACATAATAAATATTGCATAACCTTCAGAATTTTGGCAGTGGAAGTTGAAGCTGGGAACTTTTTTTTCCTCGTTATTAAAATGATTTTTTTTTATAACCCCGGAATCGCCAACTGTATACTGTTTGATAATATATATAAATCATAAAAATAAATAAGGACGGCTCTACGGGTTTTATAGAAGCATATATGAAGTCTGATATGTACAAGGTAACATTCATGTTAATTTCTTTTTAAAATTCTCTTTTCAAACGGTGATAAACATTGCAAGTGTTCACGTCTTCTCCTTGGGTTCGGAAATGTTTTTTTTCTCCACACAAGTTTCTGCAGCAGCTCCCCACAGCAGCTCCGTGAACCAAGAAGAGAGCAGGAACCCAAATAAAGATCCTTTCCGCTAATCCATGGTAGGAAGAAAAAGCAAAGTTTGACCAGGAAGATCAAAAAGGATCAGGGATTTGGAGAGGAACAGATTAAAGAATTCATACCAATTTTCAGTCTCCTCCCACCCGCCTTACCCCCTCCTCTTCCACCCTCTCCTCCACTGCCCTCTCTCTCTGTTCTGTCTTCCTGCTAGAGCTGTGCCAGCAGCGATCCTCGGAGTGCACAGAAACGGCGGTCCCAGGGAAGGCAAAGACTCAAGCGACGCGGAAAGCCTTTAGTTTCTGCTGGACAGATTGTGAATGAATCTTGAAGTCCAATGATGCCCATGCTGATTTTAAGCTTGGATTTTGTGGCCTTGATTGCCGCAGCTGACCCCAGCAGAAGCCCAGTCAAAGGGGCGGCCCCTCACCTCTCAGCGAGTTGATATGCAAAATAGTTACGTCAGAAGGTGGGGGCGGGGCTCCCCGGGCTTGAGTGGCAGCAGCTTTTGCCTAGGAGGAGGCGCGAGAATCAGCCTGGTTCAGTGACTGAGACAAACTGGAGGTGAGCGGAGCTGGTGCTGTCCACTGTGCTGTCGGTGCTGAACCTGGGACGCGACGCCAGCGGACCCGTTGCTCCAGCACCTGGAGGCAACGCCCTCTTGCACCCTCTGTGTCCTGTGGGACCTGCTTTATCAGCAGGACCCATATCAACTTGACAAAGGAGTGTATCGGACGTGGGAGAGAGTCCTCCGTTTTGCAACCTGGGCGCCCATTCACGCGTGACTTTAGAGATTTCTATAGTTTTAGAACAAACTATTTTGGTTTTTTCCAAGCTAAGACGATCTTTTTAATCTTTTTTTTTTTTTTTTTTTTTGCATTTTTTTTTTCAACTG